>NC_056727.1:1109937621-1109998333 GCF_019279795.1 Protopterus annectens
AAAATATTTGATATTTGATTAAATCCAAAAATTTAGTAAATCCATAAACTTTAAAGAAAATTAAAAGGGGATTTTTGCATTTATGTTCCGGTTAGTACACTCCTGTTCAAGCTTTGGTGATTTACTGAGCATAAGTCCATTTGAAGTGGAGGACTAGAGAGAGAAGTCCCAGGAAGTGATACTGGAATTGATGAGTAATATGAAAACATGCTGTAGGTATTGCACAGAAAGCATTCAGTTGCACACTTGACAGATAAGCCCAAGCTGAGTGGGTATCATTGGGAGTAGCCAAAATGCATAGGGTACATGACACACACACACACACACCCACTCCCTTGATATATTTGAAGGTTCATAAATTGAGAGGCTGGGGAAGAATGTTGAGCTTTGGTGGTACCACAGTTGCAGTGGCAGCTTGAGAGCACCTGAAGGTGTGCAAGTTTCTTGGATGAGAGGACGAAGACTCTGGAAGCAACTGATAGAAAGTAAGGGTGATTGTTTGCATTTGCAGAGGGGGCATGCAAGTAAGATGAAGGTTAACAAATTTAAGGTTTGTGATTTTAACAGAGTTGATTTAATTGTCTGGTATTAAGTGTAGTACTAAAGGGTAGTATGTGTGGCCCTAAACTGTTAACACTTATTTGGGGAATTCTAGCACACTGTAGTTTTAGACAGTACAGTGAAGAATTCTAGTGGAGTGTCTGTGGTTAAATGTAGTGAGTCTGTTTACGTTTATCGTATTGTGGAGAATTAAATTAGTACTTTCCTATAATGTACACCATCTGCTATCTTACTACGCCTATTACATTACTTTGTCCCACTTCTTGTATAGCCTGTTTTGGAATATAAATAACTTCATCTCTGTATTCCAGTGCTTGTATTTTAATTGCTGCACTATACAATATAGCTTCATAGGTATCCTCTCCTAATTCATTTCTTTCAAGTAATATATTTTTTCTTTTGAGTACTTATGGCCAATATTAGACTAGGATTTGAATTAGAATTCCAACCTTTAATGGTGCCAAGGTAGATGTAGAGCCCTAGAGATACTGGAGACTGGTGGTCTGAGCTTTGGCATGGTTTGAATATGGGCAGATAATGGTAGATGGGACTTAGAGGGAGGGATACAGTAATAAGTGAAATTATATAGTTTGAGACTCTGCTTGAAAGTAGTACATAAGAAAAGGATCTGAGGCATTCCTTCCAAATAAAACCACACAGTACACTAAATGACTGAGCGGCTAGCTCTTTGGAGATGCAAAGATGGTGTGGGGTGCTTTGTAGGTCAGCATATATGTACAGTACACATGTGCTTATTTAACAGCATCTGCTGCTGACCTTGAACTGTAGCCATTGGAGCACATGCAAGTGTATAATTTACAGTGCAGCAAAAAGCATGGGTGTTAGAATCCAAAGATTTTTGGATGTAAATCCTCCCATGATACAAATGCTATTTTCATGCAGAAAACAGGAGATGAGTTGTTGTAGCATGGTGACCTTCCAAAGTTGCGGGAAGGGACGGACAGCTAAGGAAACTGAATATGTTCAGTGGCATAGGGAAACATTTAATATAGGCACACTTTTGCGAGGCATGCAGGAAGAAAAGTTGGAAATGGACAGAAGGAAAAAAGGGAAACCTGAGAGGTAGGAGAAGGGAAAGAATTTAAGACCAGGTTGAACTGACATTTCATTGTGAGTTGGAGATGTCCTCTGTTGTATTAGTAATCTTGTAGTTCAGCAGTGAGGGTCAGATGCCTGCACTAGATGGAAGATTGCATTGAGAACAAATGATTGTCAGATAGCTGTAGCACTCTGGGGAAATAAGTGGTAATTTTTGAGCATCTTGGTGCTTGCTGTATTACTAGCTTTTAACATTTCTGTAATGAAGCATCTATACGTTTTCAGCAGGGGGAAGCTGTGCAGGAAGTTGAGGCTTTAATGGCAAAGATGAAGCTGCTTCAGCAGACCATAGAAGAAGAAGCAAGCCAAGAGGAAATGTATACACGATTCGAGAAGGCCAAAACAGAAAGTTTGTTTGTGACACCTTCAGGTTAGTAAACTTAACACATCACTTTTAAGAGAATGCACTCCTGGGATGGGGGGTTTAAACTGTTTGTTTCATTGCTGTGTTCTTTATGCATTGTGAAGTATTTTAATGTTTGCCCATATAGTGTCTTTCTGCTGGCATGAGATTTGAGTCCAGGTGCTTTTTACTATTGGTAGGTGTTTGGTTCTGTTGGAGTGGATTATTGAAATTCACGGAACTACACTAACTCTTCTTGCTACATCAAGTACTTGGTGGCTAAAGGTTAAATTTGCAAAAACACTTGGTGTAGAAATTAAGACACACACCTGCAACCATAATTAATGAATTCGAATTCTGTGGCTTGTTTTGTGTACTGTAATTCTGCAAAGATTACATGTGGTTGTCCACGAAAACATGCGCATTGTACAGTATGCCTGACCTAGAGATCAGCTGTTTTAACAGTAGCAGCTGTTGGCAAGAAGTGACCAGTAAGCCTGCCTTATTGCCTTTACCTGTCCTGTCATACCACAGAGTATATAGAGGATTATGATTGTGTCTCAAAATGTAACATACTTTGTGTTCGAGACATGGATGCCAAGAAATTCACCTCATTTTCAGCAAAGGTTGAGAGCTGAATCTTGGCATCAATGTTTCCAGCGTGTAATATATAGTTACAGTTGGAGATCCGATCGTAATTGTTTGCAGCACATGGGAATTTATTTTCTTCATGTACCACTCATTACAGAAGAAAAGGAAATAAAATGCGCAAAGTGTTTTGCTGGCTTTTAAAGCTAGTAAAACAGTGTGTGCTGTCAAGACCGCTACACACACTAGTGAAAAGCTTTGAAATCAAGTCAGGGGCAGATTGTAGAAATGGAGAGCAGACAGTAAAGAAGTTGACTTTTGCAGCTGTCGTATGCTGGCAGGCACCATCAGTTTGAAGAATCTCAAGAGCGTTTAAGGGGAATATTTAACGTTTGTTGAGACTGGGTTTTGTGCTGAACTGGTTTGTTTCTTTCACGATATTGGAGCATAGTCCCTGCACTCCACGCACTACATATTTGTTAGTTTTGAGTTTTTTTGTGTTAATGAAGTAAACTGGGTTTCTTTATCCTTTTAGTTTGCTTACCCACAGTCCTTTCCATAAGGCATTTGATGCAGGCCCTGCACCATCTCTTTTCTCTGTATCTTTCATGGGTTGAGTCACTCGGCTACACGGCTATATGTGCATTTCTTGCAATTGGATACCCTTTCCTTTTTTCTTTTGCAGCAATCTCCATGCGGTTTTCTCTTTATGTAGGAATCCTTAGCTGACCCAGAGGAATTTGTGGAGCTGTGTTAGTGCAGTGTGCCTTAGCTTTGCTTAGGGAACGTTTTCTTACTTATTGTTTTTATTCCCACAGTTGCTTTCTCATAGTGTGTAAACATCTGTCAAGAATCTATATATGTTCAGTGTATTTTAATTTTTTTATTCTGCGACTTAAGTCAGTTGTCCAGCATTGGAAGTATAGACTTTTGTCTTATCCATTGTACACGTACACAGTGTGGGGGATTACACAGGTGCTGTGACTACTCTTCCCTTGAAATTTGTCACTACCACGTGCTGTCTTATCACCCAGTTTCATATCCCAAGTTAAACTCTCATTTGCAAGCCTGCAAATAGAACTGAAGACCTTACAACAACCTTGATAGATAGTGCTAGTTTTAAGATCTCTTGTCCTTTGACAAATTGAATGCACATACTGTTGTAAAGGAGTTGAAAATCAGCTTTTTAGAAATTAGGTGAACTTTCTAAACTTGATTCAGTGATCATTTTTTCAGATTGTGATGCTTTACAAAATCCTTATAGGTTTGATCTGAGCTCAAGGCAGTCAGCCTGTTAATGGTGCACTATCTAGTTGATCTGCTTTCAGGTAAAATTTAATCTAGTAATTGCGTGGAATGTGATGGGTCTTTATGTGCACTCTATAAATTGTTCCAGTCTTTGTTCATGCACATTTTTGTGTTTTAGTGGTGTGGACTGCTTTAGTACTACCTGCTGCTGTTTGCATAATTGTCTCCACATCCTCTTTTGTATGTGTGTAATTTACTTTAATGCACTACATCTTACTTGTAATTTAGTTTTTTTGGGAGACATTCGTTTTTGGTCTGAAAAGGCTCCATGGTTTACAGGAGTAGCCCATCCACTTAAATTTAAGTGGATAACTCCCCCCCCCCCCCCCCATTGTTTAGAGCTACATTCTCTGACATAAATGGACGGTCACCCATGCAGCAGTGCAGGGTTTCTCATTTCCCTTATCCCTCCACCCTTATCTATGTTGCAACTCTGGTATGCTGGACTACCATGCTGCCAGGCCAGTTTCAGTTTCTGGTTGGGAAAATATAAGAATAAAAGGCAAATGAGTCAAAAAGCAAGCCATTTGCAGTAAAATACAAAGTAGATTACAGAGAAAAAAAGTAAAAGTATCATGTAAGTTAACTGCAGAATCTGCACGCAAGAATAAAGTATAGTGTTATAGGTGAAAAGATCTGAGAGAATTGAAGAAGGCAAGAGGCAGGGTGGTGAAAATGAGGTTGTGTCTTGGTTAAGAGACTGTTTAATTCGAAGATTTTTTTCAGCTGTGAATGGAATTTAAGAGTATGAGGAATGTATCTTTAAGACAGGAGTGGGAGATATTCCCAAAGTTGGGGCCTAGCGTAGAGAAAGTAAGTACATTGAAGCTTAGATACTGGAAGTTTGAAGCCTTCTACTCAAGTGGTCATTATTTCTTAGATTGTAAGTTGGTGCTTCTGTGAAGAGTTTTATGACTAAAGGACAGAGGGATTATGACTAAAGGACAGAGGGATTAATCATCTAATTTGTAAAGTTGGGATCAAAGTAGGTCAGATCTTTTAGGTGGAAGCCATTGGACCTTCCATAGAATGAGTGAAGCTCCTTCCTTGGGGAAAAGGGTGATGAAGCTGTAGATGCTGATGGTGGTCTGAACAGAGTGAATTTCTTTTTCCATGTGTGTGTCAAGTGAAGACTGAAGTTTAGTTGAGGGATCTAGCCAGATGCCCAAATATTTGAAGGAGGTGGTATTTGATAGGCATTTTGTATGTCTGAAGACTTGAACCTGATCTCTTGTATATTTTTCTGTTGACACCAAAAAGCATGTTTTTTTTTTTTTTTTGTAGTTCAGTAGTAGATTCTTATTATTCCAGTTGACGAGGAGCAGGAAATAAGTGTATGGTAAGTCTGGAATAATGAAATGGAATGATTTAATCAAAATAGAACCATGTCATCAACATAAAGTAGGAGAACTGCGGCAGTTCATATGCTAACTTGTTGATGTAGATTTAAAATAAGAGGGGCAAGTATTGACCTTTGAGGTACCCTCTTTAAAAGGGGATTGATGGTGAGGTTGAGGAGCTGCATGTGACAGAAAAGTGACTATTAGATGCTATTCCATAGTTTAAAAATTAAGCTAAACCCAATTTCAAAAATCTGATCTAAAAGAGTAGAATAATCCACTAGATCAAAAGCTCCTGTCATTTCAGTGAATGTTGTGCCTATGAACATTGATGAAATCCTGCAATCTGTGGATAAAACAGAGAGATTAGACTTCATAGTACTTAATCTGGAGTAGAAGCCCTGTTTTCTAGCTTAGAGAAATTGTACTGTTACAGTTGTGTAGATAATTTTATCAATTTTTTTCCCATAAGGGAGGAGTAGTGTAGAGCTTTGGTATTAATGTAAAAGTTTGGAAGACTGGATGTTTGGCTAAAGTTATTACTGTTGCTGTTTTTCAAATGTCCGGCATAATATTGTGTTAAGAATAGACTTGTGTATGGTGTTGAAGATGAGATATAATGTTGTCTCTCAGCTTTTCCCGGTTAGGGGTTGCCACAGCGGAACTCCGGTCAGCTAATGATTGGTAGTTGATTTTTACATGCCGAGTTACCAACCCTGACGCACAACCTTCAACGAAGGTACACCCATTCACACGTCTCCACGCAGAAGACACTCTAGCTGAGAATCGAACCGGACAGTGTCTTACTGTGAGGCAAAAACGCTACCGCAACACCACCACCGCGGATTATGTGAATTGGTAAATGGAATGGGGGTCTGTACCAGGTATGCCATCTAGTTTTAATTGCGCAAGGAGAGGTCTGCTGCATCTTTAATTAGGATTGTTCTGAAGTAAAATGTAGGGGGGGCAGTTGAGAAGGGAGTTCATCAGAAAGCTGGTAGGAGAAAGTTGGAGGAGGTTGCCGAGTTCTTGTAGAAACGTAGACCTATGAGGCTGGATTTTGTGAGAATAGTCTGCAACCAGTCAATTTGACCTCTTTCTGGAATTTTGTGTAAATGTAATGAGTTTTCTGATAGTCATTAAATGGCTTGGAAATCTTGCTCAATAAGAGATATGTTAAAGTTGCTTGATGAGGTTGTGTCCAAACATACCAAGCTTATTGTCTGAGTTGTACTATTAAGTTCATGAATTAACTACTTTTGTCTGTCCAGCCTAACCCCAGGTTTGCAGAGGCATTATGTTAAGAGGAAGCTTGTGTTTTCTACATGTGTTGGTGAGTTCTTTAGTAATTCAGTGGCATAATTTGAGTTGGATGAGTTTTAGTTTTCCTGTGATTTAGACTTGTGGGGGGGGTGTTAAGTTTATGATGGAGGGTTGGTTTGTATTGATGAGGTCAAGTGGTGAGCATGTAGATTGGATGGGTTTGATGATTTTTTAGTTGAGTATGGCTGAAGTATGAGATGCTGTTCAGAGAGCTAAGTAAATTAATGTTGAAGTTACCTAGACATATGAGGTTTTTGATGAAGAAAGTGGGTAAGTCCTAAATTAGTTGTAAAGTTGAAAAGAGATGAGGAAGGTAAGCTACTGTGAGGTGCAGTGAACAGTTTAGAGTTTGCTGTTTAGGACAGCAGCCACTTTGGTTGATCTGTGGTTGATTTCTGAGCTGCAATTTAAACAATTACAGGGCATTTAAAAGTAGCATAATTCTAACCCCATTTCTGTTTCGGATGAAGTGAAGTATGGAGAGTGGTCTTCAGCGTTAACAACTTAAACTATCCAGTTGCTTTCTAAATCTGAAAAGGGGTCGAAGTGTTTTACTTTGGTTTAAAAATGCTTTGTTCTAACATTTGTTTCACTACCTTACCAACAAAGCCATTCACACACACTTATTCTAAACCGTTTATTGGAAATGAATAAATGTAACCATTTGTGTGCAAAATGAATAGCTGATGGGCTAGCTGGAGATTTTTAATGTCAGCTGTGTACTCTTGTGGCCTGCCTTTCATATTTTCCTCCTATATCTGTGTGTATTGCGCGAGACATTCTGCAGTCAAGCCCTGATGGATCTGCTACACATTTGCAAAACAAACGGCTCTAGAATTACCCGATCTAAATGTCATCTGCGACTTTAAACATGTTTGAGGGACAGTAATATATCTCTGAGATTACCCCTCCTCTGAAACGGACTCCTCATTCATGTGAAACGCAGTTCTTCCCCAAGCCTATTCATACTCCGTTTGGACCAGTAGATGGAAAATAACAAATTCAGCCCCTGGCTCATCACCTGTGGCCCTTATGGAGAGGGGCAATTTGTAGCTGCCCTGATACAGACCTTGTACCAAAGCCGATGTCCTTCAAGGATGCATCTGCAGTCCTTACAAATGGGTTGTCCTGTCGTCAGGCAGCCCTTCGGTCGGCCGGATTCCAAAGTCTGGGTCTGGCCTCGGATGGTGTCGCACTTCACCCGACGTCATAGCTGCAGTTCTTCGGGTATAAAGGCATCAGCCGACGCCATTTTCCTCAGTCTTTCTTGCCGCGTGGCTCCCGAAGCAGAAGCTGTTCGCAAGTGCCGGTCGGTCAGAACCAGAGATTACTACTACCGAATACTACTTCAAAGACTTCTAAAAAGCTAAGTACCCCGTTGGGGACTCTTTCTTGCCTCAGCCGATGTCAGAAAAAGTGAATAATTGTTTAACTTGTGGGAAACAAATACCTCATAAAGATTTCCACTCTTACTGCTTACCTTGTTTAGGCCCAGACCACGACGTCGCAGCTTGTCTAGCCTGTGGTTCTTTTAACCGACGGACGCTTAGACGTCGGTCGGAATTTGCTGAGCAGTTTTTTGGCTCTGATTTTGCTTGTATTATGCCGTCGGATCCTCCGACTTCACAATTATCCAAAAAAACGCAAGGAAAAGGACCGACACTCGCGGTCCGCGGTTTCGGCCAAAACCACGGTTAAGCCAACTGCGAGTGTCTCTGTTTCGGCTGAAACCGAGCAAGCGGTTCTTCCTTCAGCCGAAAACATGCCTTCTACCGAGGCCTCTTCAAACCTGGTGGAATCGGCTTCTGAAATCCAACCTGCGGTTGCGGTTTCTCAGGAATTATCTGACACTATTCCCTTGGATATCTCAACTCCTGCACGTGGAGCTGCTAGGCCTCCTGCAGCCATGTCCATTAAGGCCTTTGCCAGGGCTAAAGCAGCTAAAGCTACAAAAACTGTGCCTGTTAAGACTCCCTCTCACAGGCCCAGCTCCAGTTCCCAAATGCTTTCCTTGGCAGAGGATCTTATTTCTTTAATCCGGGGATCCCAACCTCATCCAGACAGGGCCTCTCATCCACCTCCAGAGAAGAGGCCTAGAGCAGAGCCCCTGAGCCAGTGTCCACAGATGATTCCTCTGATGATTCAGATAATACAGACCCTCCAGAGGCTCCTTATTCCCCTTACGAAGACTCTGATGCTGAAGAGTCCATCCCTTCTGCCTCTCCACCTGAGGAATTTTCCTTTGGGGAAACCTTGCATGCTATGAGGGAACAATTTCAGTGGCAGGGCCAAGATTTTTCAGACTCCAGGAAAAGGCTTAGAACCTTTTTGCATTTACCACAACATAGGCCTTTAGCTATACCTCCAGTTCTTTCTGTTATAGATGATGCATTTAATGATGCTTGTACTGCTCCTGATTCAATACCTCCGGCCCCTGCTAAGCCCGATAGGTACTACAGGGTCCCGGACACACATCACCATTTATACAAGGCTCCTTTTGCAGATCCCGAGACTATCTCCCAGGGGCCTAAGGCTGTAGCAACTACCTCTGCTAAAAACCCCCTCCCCTCTGAAAGGGAAATCCAGGTCCTTAGAGAGATGGGGTAAAAAAGTTTACACTTCTGCTACTCTGTCAGCTAGGGCCTTGAACTGTCAATTTCATATGATCCAATATCAGGAATTTATGCTTGACCACTTAACTAAAAAAACTGTCCTGTGAACCTTTTGATAAAAAGTATGTTCAGGAAATGGTACATAACATTCAGCAAGTTAGTAACCATTCTTTAAAATGCGGCTATGATGCACTGGAGGCTTCCTTTAGATCAGCCATGACTGGCACAGTTATCAGAAGGCATGCATGGTTGAAAGAGCAGGCCTTACCGGACCATGTCAAATCAAAACTGTTAGATGCTCCCATGGACAAGGCCAATTTATTTGGTTCTCCTGCACAACAGGTACTGAAGAAGATGGAGGAGAAGGCAAAATCTGTACAAACAGTAAAAGATTTCTTACAGGTCCAACCTCCACGGTTTAGCAGGAATTGGCCCTCCAAAACTTGGTCCTTTCCAGACTCCTCTAAAGCACAGAGAGGCAGGAATAGGCGATCAAGAGGCAGAAACCAATCCAGGGGTGCCTACAGGGGACGCCAGTGGCAGGGTAATAACCAGCGAAGCACAGACACAGCCACCACCACTGCAACAGGACAATCACAGTGACTTGGCTCTGGCACCGCCTACCAGGGAACAACTAGAAGCGCCCTTAGGCGGAAAGCTAGCCTTATTCTCAATAAACTGGCATTACATCACAAGAGACAAGTGGATTTTACAGACAATAGACCAAGGCTACAGGTTCCACTTCCATACTCTACCAGGGAAGAGAGGAATGCCAAACCTACCGCCAAATCAAAAGACAGAAGCTCTAAAACAAATATCTCAATTATTAAAGATGAGAGCTGTGGAAAAGGTACCATCTATGGAGCAAGGAAAGGGATTTTACTCCAGACTCTTCCTGGTACCAAGAAAAGAGAACAAATGGAAGCCTATTCTCGACCTGTCCGCTTTAAACACATTCCTCATTGTTCCAAAATTCAAAATGCTGACTCTACAGCAGCTTCTTCCCATGCTGGGCAAGGAGTCTTGGCTGGTAACTCTAGATCTCAAGGAGGCATACCTGCACGTCCCCATACGACCAAATTGCAGAAGATACCTCAGATTTCTTGCAGGATCAGAGCATTATCAATTCTCAGCATTGCCCTTTGGCTTATCTACTGCGCCCAGAGTGTTCACGAAATGCCTGGCATCAGTAATTGCTCATTGCAGGCTTCAAGGAATCCAAATTTACCCCTACCTGGACGACTGCCTGATGCAAGCGGACAACAAAAACAAGCTAACAGAAGACTTACAAAGAGTCATTTACCTGCTACAAGCCCTGGAATATACCGTCAATATAAAAATCTAACAGCCAGAAAAGTACTGCAAGCCCTGGGCTTCATGGCATCCTGCATAATACTGGTCCCTCATGCCAGACTGCATATGAGAAAGCTACAGTGGTACCTAAAGAATTTATGGTCTCAACACAAGCACAGCCTAGAAACCAAAATTCCAATAATCCCATGCCTGAAGCAAGAGTTCCTATGGTGGGCTCAGGCCTGTCAATCAAACACAGGATTGCCCTTCTACAGCATTCAACCAAGCCAAACCATCACGACGGACGCCTCAGACTTCGGTTGGGGGGCCCACATGCTGGACAAGTGCATACAAGGCTTATGGACTCAAGACCAGCTGCACCTACACATAAATCTAAAGGAAATGCTGGCAGTAAAATTGGCAATCCAGACATTCAGACCATTTCTCCGAGAAGGTCAGTTGATAAGGACAGACAACACCACAGTTATGTGGTACATCAACAAACAGGGAGGCACACATTCGTACCCTCTATGCCGGATGGCAATGGACCGCTGGAATGTGGCTCTGAGCTACAACATTCAGTTACAAGCAATTTTTGTACCAGGAAAAGAAAACATTCTAGCAGACATATTAAGCAGGACTACCACAGATGCCCACGAATGGATGCTGCATCCGGACATCTTCAAAGCCATTACAAGAAAATGGGGACTCCCAGAAATAGACTTATTTGCATCCCCATGCAATCACCAGCTAAAGAAATTCTGCACAAGGACGTACCACCCACTTGCTTGGAAGGTGGACTCCCTATCTTTCAGTTGGAAAAACCTGACAGCATATGCATTCTCACCACTTCCTTTGATGCACAAGGTGCTATTGAAGATCAAAGAGGACCATCCAAGGATCATTCTGATAGCTCCAGACTGGCCAAGGCAACATTGGTACCCATTACTAA
The DNA here is from genome assembly GCF_019279795.1 of Protopterus annectens. Classification (NCBI taxonomy): domain Eukaryota; kingdom Metazoa; phylum Chordata; order Ceratodontiformes; family Protopteridae; genus Protopterus; species Protopterus annectens. The sequence goes on from NC_056727.1 coordinate 1,109,949,061, forward strand.
GGAGCATGTCTCGGGAACAAATATGGACACTACCCCTGGTTCCATTGCTGTTAACACAGAACAACTACAACATCCTGCATCCAAGCCTGAAAACTCTGCAGCTGACTGCCTGGAACATTACATAAGATCAATTAACCCAAATTTATCACAAAGGGTTAAAGACATTATCCTTGAGGCTCGCAGCAAAATGGAAAGGATATCTCATTTGGAGTACTGCAAAGAGAGAAGATGTGTCACTGGTAAACATAGCCAACATCCTGGAATACTTGGCAGAGCTCTTCCACACAGGCCTGTCCTATTCTTCCATCAAGATACATACATCAGCAATTTCAGCAGAATACAGCTTGGATCCTCCTGTCTTCTCGCATCCTCTGCTCAGGCAGTTTCTAAGAGGAATTAAAAATGTAAAACCTCCTAGGAAACCACCATTGCCAGCATGGGACTTGAACTTTGTGCTAGAAAAATTTACACTTCCTCCTTTCGAACCAGCAGCAACAGCAGAATTGCAATACTTATCATGGAAGACTGCTTTCCTGCTGGCAATCACTTCAGCAAGAAGGGTATCTGAACTACAGGCATTAATGGCAGTGCAACCCTTCCTGATCTTCCATCAAGATAGTGTCCATGAGAACAAATCCTACTTTTATGCCTAAGGTGGTATCCAGAGTATCTTTAAATCAGGCTATCCACTTACCTACATTCTTCCCCAACCCACAGAACAGGGGAGAAAGTTGCATACCTTGGATGTACATAGACAGTTGCGCTACTACCTGGACAGGACCAAGGGCAATAGAAAAACTGACCAGCTACTGGTAGCATATGCAACAGGAAGGGAAGGAAAAGCAATTTCAAAACACAGTCTCCAAGTGGATAGGAAATTGCATTAGATTTTGTTATTCCTACCATGGAAAGAAAACTCCAGAGAACATCAGGCCTCACTCTACAAGGGCTACAGCCACTACCACAGCTTTCTTACGAGGAGTGGCTACCAAGGACATTATAGAGGCTGCTACTTGGACCTCCGTGCATACATTTGCCAAGCATTATAACTTACCTTTATACTCTAGATCCCGAGCAGGTTTTGCCACTGCTGTTCTGCAAGGGATCATAACTACACCATAATCTCTTCTTTCCTCCTCCCCTAGTTTGGCTATGGTATTCTACCCATTTGTAAGGACTGCAGATGCATCCTTGAAGGACATAGTACAGTTTTGTACCTACCATAAATGTAGATGTCCGATAGGAATGCATCTGCAGTCAGGATTACCCACCCGCCTTCCCCTCTGTGGTACTCCTAGGGTATTTGCCCATCTTATAGCTAGCTGGGGGGATCTATTATGGTGTATTTGTTTGTATATATGTACATACATTCTTATTTTTTGTGTTTGCTCTCTACTATTTGGAAACATTGGCATTTATCCAAATTTAGCCTTCCAAGAAGGCACCTGGCATCTGGGGCAAGAAACACTGAGGAAAATGGCGTCGGCTGATGCCTTTATACCCGAAGAACTGCAGCTATGACGTCGGGTGAAGTGCGACACCAGCCGAGGCCAGACCCAGACTTTGGAATCCGGCCGACCGAAGGGCTGCCTGACGACAGGACAACCCATTTGTAAGGACTGCAGATGCATTCCTATCGGACATCTACATTTATGGTAGGTACAAAACTGTACTTTCTAGTGTGTGGGCATTGATAATTGGGGAAAATTGGGGTATGAATGGCTAGGCTTAATAAGGCTGTAGGGGCATTAACCTAATAACCACCTATTTTCTATGTAAAATTTGCATGCACATCTCAAGACATAGATTACTTCAGAAAAACTAGTGTATTGTCCCACCTGCATTATTTTTTTCTGCTGATAAATTTAAAGGAAAGAATAGTACTGACGCTAAGTAATTCTCTACATGGTTACAGTTTCCCTTTTAAAGTTTTTTTGAAAATGGTTTTGTTGTTGGTAACGCTGTAAAGCAAATGACAAAGTATAGTTTTCCTTGTTTAGACTAGTAAATCCAAATAAAAGTGATGGGGTACGCCGTTGAGTGATCAAAAAAGTGTATTCCACAAAAACATGAAATTCACACTGCTTGCTTCACTCGAAAAACAGTAAAATCAGCACCAAGATAATATAACTCGCCGAAGAACTGAATAAACGCTCTTACATCCACACTGCAGTTATGCGTTTTCGTCACTAGGACTTCATCAGACAATCTATTTCCTTTGAGACACATTTAAATACTAAATAAATTAGTTAAAATCAACTTCATTTGGTCATAGAGCTTTGTCCTATTAATTCAAACACACCAATCCATGTATTTAATTCATAAATATTAATGTCTTTCACCATAAAGTGCTTTTATAATACATTTTTAAGGATTTAACATTACAAACTTTGTTTATTTATATACATATATATTTATATATTTCTATTTATATAAGTAATTAATTAATATTTATTCAGTATTTATTGTCATATGTCAGTTTTTAATGTCATTTTTGAAGTGTATATATTTTTAAATTCATATTTTTAAATTTTTAAATTCATATTTTTAACAACAAGCACTAAAGCACTTTATGGTGAAAGACATTAACATTAATATTTATGAATTAAATACATGGATTGGTGTGTTTGAATTAATAGGACAAAGCTCTGTGACCAATGAAGTTGATTTTAACTAATTTATTTAGTATTTAAATGTGTGTCAAAGGAAATAGATTGTCTGATGAAGTCCTAGTGACGAAAACGCATAATTGCAGTGTGGATGTAAGAGCGTTTATTTAGTTCTTTGGCGAGTTATATTATCTTGGTGCTGATTTTACTGTTTTTCGAGCGAAGCAAGCAGTGTGAATTTCATGTTTTTGTGGAATAAACTTTTTTGATCACTCAACGGCGTACCCCAGCACTTTTTTTTGGATTTACTAGTTTAATTCGAAGTGCTTACACTTTTTCTTGGTTCGTTGTTTAGACTAGGCTACCTGTATTTATGGAGCAGTGTCTTTTTTATAATCTTCCCTTGAAGGTAGCAGTTGAGGGTGTCAAAGGAATAAATTTCTTTTCACTGCTAACTTTCTATAGGAATGTAGGAGGCCCAGTGGTCAAGCATGCTGAAAAGCATCCCTGTGTTTACTGCACATCTGGTATCATGGCAAAAAAAGCTGCTGCATTTGGTGTGTGAAGGGGATGCAGAATGATTGCAGCAGGGGTAGCCCCAGCAGCTAAGCACATGTATAGTTATCTCAGGGTTCAGAGATCACTTGTTATGCAGGAGGATGATCCTGCTCAAACCGTCTGCCAGAATGTTGGATTTGGATGTACTTTGCTTTAAAAAAACCATTGAGGATGTCCTTTGTCAGACTCTCATGGCCTCTTGACAAGCGGGGTTCTTTCCTGTTTATCTACACAACTGCATCTGAAGTTTATTCTTCAAGTGCACATATTTCATTATCCCATACAGGGGTGGGGGTGATATAGCTCTTGCATAACCTATTGCTGAAGGATTGTGAAACAAGATTGTCCATCTGGTGCACATCACTGTAAGTTCTTTAAGTATGGATGTGCTTCATAGCCTGTTTACCTTGTTTTGTCCACTATCCGTTATGAATAATCTTGTAGCAAAGTGGCAGTTAATATTACAGCCATATATGCTGTAAATGTCATTCCAGAATTCTGCCCATCAGCATGAGAGTTTTCCATAAACTATTTTGTCTGTAGCAGTGTGCTGAATTTGTATGCCTGAACTGACTTCCAGCTCTAACTCTGGAGTGTCTCTGATGGGTCCTAAGGCCAGATTATCCTTTCCCTCAGAGGCTGAAAATTTTCAGAGGTTCCTTCATTTAAGAGGGAGATGTATGTGTTATGTATGTCACAGCGTAACATGTGGTCTATATAAGCTTGCATATGTGTGCGCCATTGTTTTCTTGCTGCTGTCACAGCTAGGGCCCTGATCCTTGCCTGCCCTCTAAAGTTTCTGTGATTGACTTCAGCCACCAAATGCATATGGGACAGGCAGTCTTGATGACTTCTGGAGTTTACTGTAACATGGCAGAAAAATGCCTTCTGTGGGATTGGTGGGTGATGTATTATTTCCCCTAAAGATGGATATTTTGTTCTCATGGAGCTTTAGATTTGCTTAGAGGACTAGCTGTTCTGCTGTATCTGAGCAAGTCCTTGGTTTTCATAGGCTCCAGCACTGCTGGTGGCAGACTGTGATTGTATACGTGATATGGTCCCAGCCCCCTGTTTTACTGGGGAGACTAGAGGCCAGTGTGAAGTACAAGCCCAGTTCCTGCTCTGATTTGCCTTCCAGGATTAATACCATATTTCTCCTTCCTGATTGATATAGCTCTGGATCCATCTAGCATGATTGTGAGGAGCAACCTTTATAGCCATCTGATTGTAGATTAGTCAGGCTCAGACTTCTCTTTTGGCAACTCTCAACATATCTGGCTGTATCATCATGGGTTTGGAGGAGCTGCAGAATAGGACTGCCTCAGAAACCAGTGTTTAGACTAAAAAGTTTATGCATTTAAGAGTTGTGATCAGTATTGTTTGATAGTTCATCCATGTTTAGATGCATGTGCAAGGCCTGTCATGAGCCTTTTTTCATTGTGTGTGGGCATTACTTTCTTTACCCTTTGCATGCGGCACCAAATGATTCTTAATGGGTGGAGAATGAGGTCCTCCTTCCCTTTGTCTTATGCTTGTCTAGTGCCTGCTTTGTCACAGTGCAAATCAGGATCTGCCTTTCTGCTAGGAGCTTTGATTTCTTTTGCAAGATGCACTCCCCTATGGGGAGGGTGAAACTTTGGCTTCTGGATAGGAGGTGTTCAATACTCCTCTGAGGTGTTTAGAACCCAAGAGATGTGCTTGCTTCTAGCCTTCTGTCTTTTCTCCTTACTATAGGCATTGTTTGGTACTCTGAGGTACTGGTTTAGCAGGAGGGCCCACTGGTTTGGGATGGACTCTCTCTTCCATGACGTCTCCTGAGGACATACTGGACTTGGGCAACCCACTTTTCACAACCTAATAAATTCACCCCCCCTTTCTTTCTTGGAGCTGTACTGAGGGGAGAGCATGCCTACTGTGGTTTGTTGGGGGGGGGGATTGATTGTGGTTTTGAGGTCAGAGGGGGTTTGTTTCGTTTCTTCCAAATGACATTTCCTCAGAGCTTCCAAATGACATTTCCTCAGAGCTCCTAAAAGTTCACGTTTGTGGGGAATTAAGCCTGGAGCAGATATACCTTTCATCAGGTGAGTGGGATGACCCTTTAACTTGACTGTCTCCAGAATGGCCATCTGATCACATTTTGTGCGTCCTGAGCGCACTAGACTCCTCATCTTTGGAATGGTATGGCTTGGTTCTCCTGAGAAATATAGTTCCTCTTTTTGGGAGGGCTGCTTTGTCCATAAGTAGATTTGGGGGTCTCTGGGAACCTGTCTTGAGTGGCCATTATAGGATTTGGGATTTGCAGTTTAATTCAAACCATCTTTTGGTTTGGAAGAGAGCTGTTGCCTCCTGTATCCAGTAGGGAAGCTGTGAGCTACAAGAAACTCTACTGGGCCAGCAGCTGTGGATGTCCTTCCATATCACTGTCACAGTATTCTTTACAGTAGGGATCCCCTGAGTAGGGCAGTCTGACGTCTGACCATTATACCAGTGCTTTTAGGTTGCAGTGGGCATGCTGCATGTCACAGGTATGCTCCCTGCACACGGCATATGTCATAAAGGTGAAGTTTGGATGTACGATCCTTTCAGTCAGAACGCTCATTTGTCTGCTGGTTACTTGGCCACTTTTTTTTTTTTTTTTTTGGTTTCATGCCACAAAAAGGGGAAATGCCAGTGTGGGAGCCCTATTCCCCGTAAAGATTGTCATGAGCAGTGTTTTGCTTAGGGGATGTCCTTCAAGAATGCAACTGCAGTCATAACATATGGGTTGTCCTGCCTCAGGCAGCCCTCTGTCGGCCGGATTCCAAAGTCTGGGTCCGACGTCGGCTGATGTCGCATTTCTCTCCAATGTCAGAGCGGCTGGAGTACATAAGCATCAGCCAACGCCATTTTCTTCAGTCTTTCTTGCCGTGCGGTGCCCGAAGTAGAAGCAGTTCGCAAGTGCCGGTCGGTCAGCTCCTGTATTCTTCAAATCCGAAGTCATCAAAAAAAGCTAAGTACCCCGTTGGGGACCTTTCTTGCCTCAGCCGATGTCAGAAATTACTGAAAAAGTTAACAATTGTCTGTCTTGTGGTAAACAAATACCTCATAAGGATTTCCACTCTTACTGTCTTCCTTGCCTTGGCCCAGACCACGACGTCTCGGCCTGTGTCGCCTGTGCTCGCTTCAATAAGCGCACTCTTAGGCACCGGGCAGAGTTCGCTGAAGACTTTTTCGGCGATAAATTTGCTTATACAATGCCGTCGGAAGTTCCGACATCGCAGACTCCTAAGAAACGAAAAGACCGGGACCGACATCCTCGGCCCGCGTCTTCTACCGACTCCACGCCAAAACCTACCGCGAGTGCTCCGGTTCCCCCTGAGACGGTTATTTTACCGCTCCGAACCGAAGACACCGCTTTACCGACACCTCCGATACAGGAGGCCACACCGACGCCAGTTATAGATTTTCCTCCAGATACTGAAACCGAGGAAATGCCCGAGACCATTGCTGTAGATAAGGTCACTCCTGCACGTGGAGCTGCTAGGCCTCCTATGGCCATGTCTATTAAGGCCAACACACGTGCTAAGGCAGCCAGCAAGACCAAGCACCTTACTGTTAAGGCCTTACCTCAGCCTACTCCTGAAACACAAATCATGACTATGGCCGCAGACTTAATTTCCATGATTAGAGGTTCACAGGCCCATCCTGAGAGAGGATCCCAGCCTCCTCCTGATAAGAGGCCCCGGGTTGAACCCTCTGACCCTATCCCTTCAGATGAAGATTCTGAGGACTCTGTTCACTCCGATGGCCAGGAAGAGCCCTTCCAGACCTATGAGGACTCTGATGCAGAGGATTCCATCCCCTCTGCCTCCCCTCCTGAGGATATTTCTTTTGGGGAAGTTCTGCATACCATGAGGGAACATTTTAAGTGGCAAGGCCAGGAATATTCTGATTCCAGAAAGCGCCTTCGAACCTTCCTTAAAAAGCCCCAACACAGGCCCCTGGCTATACCTCCTGTGCTTGATGTTTTGGATGACCTATACTCTGACTCCAGTGTTACCCCGGATACTCTTCCTCCTGCCCCAGCCAAGCCAGACAGATATTATAGGGTCCCAGAAACACATTCTCATTTCTTTAGGGCCCATGCTGTTGATTTAGAAACTATTTCTCAGGAACCTAAAGGGGTTTCGGCATCCACCTCCAAAAATCCCTTGCCTTCCAACAGGGAAGCTAGGTCATTAGAGAGATGGGGGGGAAAGGTCTACACCTCCACTACTTTATCTATGAGAGCTCTGAATTGCCTCTTTCATATGTTTCAATATCAGGATTACCTGTTAGATGATTTACAGAAAACATTGGCCTTTCCTGAACCTTTAGACAGGAAGTCTTTGCAGGAAGCTGTACATAATTCTCAGCAAGTCAGCAATCACTTTCTGCAGTATGGATATGATGCATTGGAAGCTTCATGTAAGGCAGCTATGACAGGGGCGGTCATTCGTAGACGTGCATGGTTAAAAGAACAACCTCTACCAGATCATGTTAAGGCAAAACTTCTTGATGCACCTTTGGAAAAGAACAATCTTTTTGGTACTAATGCTAAAGATGTCCATCGAGGAAAAAGCAAAATCAGTTCAGACGGTCAAAGATTTCCTCCAGGTTCAGCAGGAATTGGCCTTCTAAAAACTGGTCCTTTCCTAATCCTGAAAGATTTCAAAGGGGTAAAAACAGGCGTGCCGAGGAAGAGGACAATATGGAGATTCTTACAGGGGACGACAATGGCAACCAGCAAACCAAAGAAGTGACACAGGGGTCTCCCCTGCCCCACAGGGACAATCTCAATGACTTTCCTCTACTTCCGCTGACCAAGGAGCAAATAGAAGCTCCCTTGGGCGGAAAATTATCTCCGTTTTCAGACAATTGGCACAGATTGACAAAGGACAAATGGATTTTGGACATTATAGACCAAGGTTACAGGTTCCACTTTCATACCTTACCAAGAAAACAAGGCATGCCAAACCTACCACAAAACCAGAGGGCAGAGGCTATCAAGCAAATTTCTCTGCTTGCTCAGATCAAAGCAATAGAAAGAGTTCCACAACAAGAACAAGGCCAGGGGTTTTACTCAAGACTGTTCCTTGTTCCAAGAAAAGAAACTCAATGGAGACCGATACTGGATTTGTCCGCATTAAACACTTTTCTCATAGTTCCAAAGTTCAAAATGCTGACTCTACAGCAACTCCTTCCCATGCTGGGCAAGGGGTCTTGGCTGATTACTCTGGACCTCAAGGAGGCATACCTGCATGTCCCTATCAGACACAGCTGCAGAAGATACCTCAGATTTCTTGCAGGGCCAGAGCATTATCAATTCTCAGCATTGCCATTTGGCTTATCTACTGCGCCCAGAGTATTTACAAAATGCCTGGCTTCAGTAATTGCTCATTGCAGGCTCCAGGGGATCCAAATTTACCCATACCTGGACGACTGCCTCATACAAGCGGACGACAAATTGATTTTGACAAAAAACTTGAACTATGTCATACAATTGCTACAGGCTCTGGGATACACAGTCAACTTCCAAAAGTCAAGACTTCAGCCATCCCAGCAAATAACCTTCTTAGGAGCCAATCTAGACTCAGCCTGTCAAATGGCTTACCTGACAGAAGACAAGCAAGAGAGGTTAACTCATTATTTCAAAGGTTTGGCAAAGCTCACCCAGATGACTGCAAGGGGATTCCTACAGGCCCTGGGTTACTTGGCATCCTGCATTCTCCTGGTTCCATTAGCAAGACTACACATGAGAAAGCTTCAATGGTACCTTAAAAGCCTATGGTCTCGGCACAGCAACAACCTAGAGACAACCATACCGCTCATTCCATGCCTACAAAAGGAATTCCTATGGTGGGCCTCGGTAAGCCAGGCAAACACAGGTATGTCATTCAAAAAACCTCAGATAACACAGACGCCTCAGACCTTGGATGGGGGGGCGCACATGGAGGGCAGATGTATACAAGGACAATGGTCTCCAAAGGAAACACATCTGCATATAAACCAAAAGGAAATGCTGGCAGTAATGCATGCCATCGAGGCCTTTCGACAACAACTTCAGCAAGGCCATCTACTGATACGGACAGACAACACCACTGTGATGTGGTACATAAACAAGCAAGGGGGCACCCATTCCTACCCCCTTTGCAGACTGACAATGAATCTTTGGGAAAAATCACTGAGCCTAAACATACAGTTGCAATCCCAGTTTGTTCCAGGCAAAGACAATGTGCTGGCGGACAGCCTAAGCAGGAATTTCATAGATCCACACGAGTGGAGGTTGCATCCGAAAATCTTCACACAACTCACCTCGACATGGGGCAGGCCAGAAGTAGACCTGTTTGCCTCCCACCTCAACCATCATCTACAAAAATTCTGTTCAAGGACATACCATCCACAAGCTTGGAAAATAGATGCTCTTTCATTCAACTGGAACTTTCTAAAAATCTATGCATTCCCACCTCTGCCACTGATGACCACAGTATTACTAAAGATCAAAGCAGAGAGGCCCAAGGGCTTCCTAATAGCTCCAGACTGGCCAAGACAACACTGGTACCCACTACTACGGAGCATATGTCACAACAAAAAGTGGGCCCTTCCCCAATGGCCCCTACTTTTGACTCAACACAACTTCAAAACAGTGCATCCAAACCTTCAGACACTGCAGCTAACAGCCTGGGAGATCCCATGAATAACCTCAATCTATCTCTCTCCAAGGAAGTTCAGCGGATATTGACAGAAGCTCGAAGACCATCCACCAGAAAGGTTTACTTAGCAAGATGGAAGAGATTCAGCATTTGGAATACCAGCAAGGGACCGATTCTGCATTTGGAATACCAGCAAGGGACATGATGCATCATTATTGAATATCCCACTCATCCTGGAATATTTGGCAGATATGCTACAGAATGGACTCTCATATTCTTCCATAAAGATACATGCTTCAGCTATCTCAGCTAGATATAACACTGATCCGCCTGTGTTTTCACATCCTTTTGTTAAGGCAATTCCTCAGGGGAATCAAGAACATTAAGCCACCAAGAAAGGCTCCAGTGCCAGCTTGGGACCTCAACTTTGTCCTAGAAAAACTGACTCTACCTCCCTTTGAGCCAGCAGCTTCAGTGGACTTACAATTTTTATCATGGAAGACAGCTTTCCTGTTGGCAATTACCTCAGCAAGAAGGGTTTCTGAACTACAGGTTCTAATGGCAACACCACCGTTCATAATCTTTCACAGAGACAGGGTCTCCTTAAGAACCGACCCTACTTTTATGCCAAAGGTGGTATCTAGGGTTTATTTAAATCAAGCTATTCACCTGCCTACTTTCTTCCCCAATCCTGAGAGCAAAGGGGAAAGACTGTTGCATACCTTGGACATTCACAGACAACTTTGCTACTACCTGGACAGAACCAAGACCAGTAGGAAGTCTGATCAGCTTTTTGTAGCTTACGCCCCTGGAGTACAAGGAAAAGCAATTTCCAAACAGGCTATTTCAAAATGGATAGGACATTGCATCAGATTTTGTTATTCCTTCCATGGGAAGAATGTTCCAGCCAATGTCAGACCACACTCCACCAGAGCTACAGCCACCTCTACAGCATTCTTTAGAGGGGTGCCTACAAAAGACATTCTAGAAGCTGCTACATGGAGCTCCGTGCATACATTCTCCAAACACTACAATCTCCCTTTATATTCCAGATCCAGAGCAGGCTTTGCTTCGGCAGTCCTGCAGGGTTTGATTGCCACACCATCTCTTTCCTAGAGCATTCCTCCTCCCCCAGCTAAGCTATGGTATTCAACCCATATGTTATGACTGCAGTTGCATTCTTGAAGGATATAGTACAGTTTTGTACCTACCATAAATGTAGATGTCCGATAGATATGCAACTGCAGTCGATTTTCCCTCCTCCATACCCCTCTATGCCTTGGGTCCACTCCTATCCCTGTTTCTCTTAGCTGGGGATATCTGTTATGGTGTATCTGTTTATTGCTTACTTATTTGTCTGGAATCCTGTTTTTGTCTTCCAATTTGATTACAGCCTTCCTTGGAGGGCACCTGGCATCTGGGGCAAGAAACACTGAAGAAAATGGCGTCGGCTGATGCTTATGTACTCCAGCCGCTCTGACGTCGGAGAGAAATGCGACATCAGCCGACGTCGGACCCAGACTTTGGGATCCGGCCAACCGAGGGCTGTCTGAGGCAGGACAACCCATATGTTATGACTGCAGTTGCATATCTATCGGACATCTACATTTATGGTAGGTACAAAACTGTACTTTTCCAATGGCCATATGTATTGTGGTATTTGCCAAGCATTTGTTCCTAAGATGTGTAGTTGGCCCTCTTCCTTAGCTATTTATTTGGAAAACCAAAGCCTTAAGCTGTTGGCTAAAGACACTATGGAAGGATCTTCCCAGGCTGAGGGTCAGCTATCTGCAAAGACTACCAGGAAAGCTTGATCTGATTCTTCTGCTGTACCTGCTTTGCCAGACGTCTCTCTTGAGGCCGGTGAAAGCCCGGAGGATCGTCCAGTTTCTCAGATTCCTCTGCTAAGAATGCTTCGGGGGCCAGCATGGATCCCGCTTTGCACATGTCCATGGAGGCCTTGACTTCCACTTTAGATATTCAGGGAGAACCACAGCTGCTAATTTCTGAAGGGCCTAGGGGTGTTCTTCAGATTTTGGTAAGGAAAGAGATCCCAACTACTCTTATTGAATGCCATCAGGGGTCAGCTCCTCCTAAAATCTTTAAGGCTGATGTTCCCTAAAAGAAGCAAAAAAAAAAGCATATTTCTCTGCTCCTAAAGATCCTCGGAGTGAATGTCAAAACTTCACTTAAGGCCTCTTTAATGCCCTTATGGCTCTGAAGTCTCCTCAAGGGGTTTCTATTCTTGCTCCTCCTTTGTCTTCTACCCTCTGGAGAGGCCTAAGGGCAAGATTCCTCTAAAGAATCCCTGACTTATTCTTCCCAGATTCCTTCTCCCTTAGATTGTGCTTCTGTGGAAGAGGCGTCTGTTGACCCTAAAGATTTATTTTTTGTTGACTACATTTCCCCAAGTGATGGAATTTTTTCAATGAGATTGTACATCTAGTTCAGAAGAGGTACTATGAGCTTCTACAAAGTGTCGACCCTCTGCTGTTCCTCCAGTTCTTGCTGCCTTGCTGGATGACTTTTCCACTACTTCTTAGGCTCCTGATTCCCAACCCCTTGATCCCAAAAAATATGATGGCTTTTATAAGTTGCCTAATGATTGCAAGTTTCTTTATAAATGCCCCTCTGCTGGACCCTTCTATGGTGTTGGTTGCCTCTGTTTTGGAAAAGTTGATTTAGGCTCCTTTTGAGCCTCCTGCTTCAGCTACCTTAGAGTTGCTCTTGGAAGACTACTTATCTTTGTGCTCTTACTTCTGCCAGATAGGTGTCTAAGCTGCAAGCCCTTATGGCTGTCCCTACTTTTTTGGTATTTCATAAGGACAGGGTATCTTTCATACTAATCCTTTTATGCCTAAGGTGGTAAGGACAGGGTATCTTTCATACTAATCCTTTTATGCCCAAGGTGGTTAATAAGTTAATCAGTCTTAATTTGTCCACTGTTTTCCTTCTCCACAATCTGCCAGTGAGCATGTTCTTCACACCCTATATTTGCATAGACAACTCTGATATTTAGACAAAACTAAAGCCTTTTATAAATCTGAGCAACTTTTTTTTTTTCTTTCATCCTAGGTCTTTCAGTTTGGCTGTTTCCAAGCAAACCATTTCTTGCCTATCTAAAGCAATTTCTTTGTTATTCCTTTCATGGGAAGAGCCTTCCTTCTGTTAAGACTCATTCTACTAGGGCTGTAACATCTTCTGGTGCTTTTTTCAAGGATTTGGATACGAATTCTTTTAAGGCAGCTGCCTGGACTTCTGTGCATACTTTTACCAGGCATTAGAAGTTGGACGTGATTTCTAGGGCTAGAGCTGGTTTTGCCAGAGCCATTCTTAACTTTCTTGAAGGCTCTACTGGCCCTTCCTCCCCCTCTCTTTTTTTTTCCTGTAAAGAATACTGCAGCAGTGATATGGAGGGACATCGTACAGTTGTGCAAAATCTTACCATAACAGTAGAGGTCCTTCTCTTTGCTGCTAATAGCATTCACTCCTTCCTTCCTACCCTGATCCTTTTTTTGGTTTCGGATGTACTTGTTACCTATTAGTATCCTTAAACTGTCGTTCATACTGGGGCTTTTTCATTTTTTTAGGATAGTTCATCCAGACGTCACATTTATGCCCTACGCCTTGCACGAGGAGCATACATGTGATGTATGGCATACCCATTGCACCCTAAAGGCTTTGGTAAACTGGCTAGACATTGGGCTACCCCAGGCAGGGGATCCCTATTGTAAGGAATACTGCAACAGTGAAGCGAAGGGCATCTCCTGTTATGGTGAGATTTTACACAACTGTACTTTCTTTACAGCTGATGGACTTGCCATTGTTATGGCTACTTGCACTGTTCCTCCTGTATGCTTTGAATCCTCTTGGGGAATCCTGACTTAGCAGTTCCATTCTCCTTTTCATATGAAGATGACCATCTGTTTCATCAAGGAGAACTTTCCAGTCTTTCTCAAGGGGAGGGGGGAGCTGAACACCTTCAGAGACGTCTGGGAGGTCTTGTTTTTACAAGACTATTTTAAGATCTAGACTGTGAAGCCATGTATAACTGTAACCATTTATTTTGTTGGACTTCAGGGTTCCCCTGGTGCTTCTGAGTAGGGTATTTATTATGCAAAGGTCCCTGTTCTGCTTAATTCTGAATGAACTCTGAGTAAGGTGACTCTCGTACACCCCTAAACTAGAGGGCTCTGCAGCTCAAACCATGGTTTAAATTACCTTGTTTCCCTTCAGGTATCCGCTCTCAAAGGATGTGTTCAGCAAACATCTGGAGGGAAGCTAAGAAGCCTGTTACAAGAAAATATCTAGCTGAATGGAAATGTCTGTCCATGTGGTGCCCAAGGAGGAAATGAGACTTTTTATCAGAGCCCTGGCCTCTTGAGCCACAGCATCTCTCTGAACTGTGCAAATCAGGACTGGCACACAATTCTGTGAAGGTACATCTCTCAGCCATATCGACCTGCATTGTACATCTTCCATTTAGTGTCTTTATCAAACATTTCCTTAAGGGGAATGTTTCACTTGCAATAACAAGGAAAGGACTTGCACCTCCATTAGACCTGAATTGTGATGGAAAAGCTTATGGCATCCCCCTCTGAACTAGCAGCATCCCTTTTAAATGACTTTTTTACCAGGAATTTTAAGAGGATGTGGTTTTCATGTATAAATAGCCCTTCTGCAGTCCATTCCGTCAGCCAGAAGACTTCCTGAATTGCTGGTTTATATTTGCATTGAGCTATTTCTGGTTTTCTACAAGTACACTACCTTTAGACAAACGCATTGTAATGACTAAAGTGGTAACAGAATTTACCTCCAACCATATTTTAGATGGCTGACAACCGAGATGCTGTTTACCTGGGCAGAAAGTTTGAAGTTTGTATTGTGCAGCCATTGAGGAAGAAAAGACAGTTTCCAGACGAGCAAGCCACCTGCATACCTGTCCAGGGAATCTTCTTGGTAGTGCCAACTACAACAGGGATTCATAATGATCATGGTACTTGTATGTACTTAAATGATCTCAGCTGTAGTAAAAGATTCTCTCCCACCTTTCCCTCTGGTTTCCCTGAATCTTCCTGGGGCTGGAGTGGGATAACCCTCTGCCTTTCACAGGGCTTCAGACCTGCTTACATCCTGATAGACTGGAACAAGTCTACATTCCCAAGGTATTTCAACTTCACTGGGTTATTTCTCAGGATTGTAGAAGCCCTGGAATCTTGGATGCCTCTCTCTCTACTGGATATACACCAGTATCGTAAGGACCTCCAGCTAATGGAAAAGGGTACAAAGTGCTGGATGTCAAGCCTTATGAAGTCCCAGTAGTAAGGACTGCTGTGGCAGTGATCCATATCTACTATTATGGTCCATTTATTACAAAATTATACTTTACCTTGTCATGGCGTTGAAGTTAGGTTTGACTGCGCCTCACATATGGAAACTTTTCTGCAGTCCAGGAGCTTTCCTGTCCCAATTTTGCTTGGAATTCTACCAATACTTGGAGACCATCGGAAAGGGGTGTGTATGTTAAAGTAAAAATGTTGCTATTATATCTTGAGTATTGAAGTACCCTCTCTTTACTTTTGGTGGAGCGTTTTAGGTTCATAGGTTTATACTAGGCTATCTGCCCTAGGGCATTTATAAGCCTAGCCCAAAGTTATGTGGCTTTCACCACCCCTTAAGTTTGAAAGGTACTATGCCCATTAGTTTACCGTGCCTCTGTCCAGCAGTGACACTGAGGTGATCCCCGGGGTAAACCTGCGATCTCCCATCCATTGATCAAGATTTCTCTTGAACAGGGCCAGCGAGGTGCTCTGCCTCACATGTACCGGGATTTTGTTCCACAGCATAGGGAGTCTCTGGGTGATGAATCTGTCCCTCCAGCACGTCCTATTTATAACTGTGTTAAGGTTTAAGTCTCTTCCTCTTGTATTTCTTATGGATTTAGATTTTTTGAGGTGGAGCATGTCCATCAATTCCAGGTTAGACATGGCCTTGTACGTTAGGCACAGGTCACCTCTGAGCAGACTGTATGCGACTGAATAGAGCTCCTTCAGTTGGGCAGCATAAGACATATTTTTGAGACCCTTTATCCTTTTGGTGAGGAACTTTTGGGGCCTTTTCAATTGCTGCAGGTGTCGGGTAAGATACATTCCAAATGGGGCATTGTACTCGATCATTGGTCTGAGTGATGAGTACAGGGGAACAATGACCTCCCTTGATCTAGATGTGAATCCCTTCATAATCAGGTGGGCAATGTAGAAGGTTTTCCTAACTACCTTGGCAACGTGGGTGTCAAATGAAAGGTTACTGTCAACCTGGGTCCCCAGATCCCTGATAACCTCTTCTGTGCTTATTGGATTGCCACCTATATGGTAGCTAGGGGTAACCTTGTTTTTCCCGAAGGGTATGACTATGCATTTTTTGGCGTTTAACTTTAGGCCATGGCTTTGGCACCAGTTATCCGTTTCTATGAGACCCTTCTGGAGGATATCTGTGTCTGTGTTTTCAACTATGGCACCCAATTTGCAGTCATCTGCAAACTTTGTCAGCCATAATCCTCCTGTGTTTGCCTGTACTTCTGAAAAGTAGATGCCGGACAAGAGGGGGCCCAGGACTGAGCCTTGTGGGACACCACTTGTGACCGGCTTGGAGTCTGACATGGCGCCAGCCACTCTGACCCTGTGGGTTCTGTCACTTAGCCAGTTTGCAACCCATCTTGTGACGTATGGGTTTACATTTAAGTTGGTGAGTTTTTCTATGATACCCGAGTGGGGTATTGTGTCGAAAGCCTTTGCAAGATCAAGGTAAGCTGTGTGGACTGCCTTGCCCTCATCAATGGCCTTGGTGACTGTTTCAAAAAAATCAACCAAGTTTAAAAGGCATGATCTGCCCTTGACAAAGCCAAACTGGGTTGGATCCAATGTCTGTAAGTTCCCTATGTCTTTATTTATGAGTTCTATTATGATCCTCTCCATAGCTTTGCAGACTAGGCTTGTCAAACTGATGGGGCGGTAATTTCCTGGGTCAGTGGAGGCACCGCCTTTGTGAAGTGGGACCACAGTTGCCATACGCCACTCCTTGGGTATGTATCCTGAGGTGAGGCTAAGATTAAACAGCTGCCCTAACAGCGGGTTTAATTCCTCATTGAGTTCGTGGAGCACACAACCGGGGACACCATCTGGTCCCATAGATGCTGTGTTTTTTGCCTTGGAGAGAGCAGTTTTCACCTGAGCATTTGAGATGTGTGGGAGGCTACAATCCGCTGGGATAGATATCTCTCCTTTTGGGGGGGGGGGGGGTTGCACTGAACCTGTCAGCCAGTATGTTGGCAACGTCTGTTGGTTCAGTGATTTTTACATCATTTTGAACTAATTCTGAGCATATCTGGGAGTTTCCTCCCAGGTTTCTAACATAGCTAAAAAAGGCCTTATGATTGTCTTTTGAGTCCTTAGCGACTTTTCTTTCAAAATTTGCCTTGGATGATTTTATGAGCGATCGTAGTTTTTTACTTCTAGTGATCAAGGGTGTCTTCCCTTTTAAGGATTTTGCTCTCTCTTGTAGTAGCTTTCTCCTTTTATTGTAGAGCTTGTTAATGGCTGGGGTCCACCAGACTGGGCACTTGCCTTTGGTGCAAAGCATCTTTGTTTTGTTTGGGATTGCCTGATCCATGCAGTCCTGGAGGTGCTGATAGAGGGCATTTGTAAGTGATTCAGCTGTTTGGGTAGTGGTTTCCGCTGGCTCGGGGGGCCTTGAAGGAAACCACACCAGTCTTAAGAAGTGTGAAGTTGGCTTTTGAGAAGTTTTTCACTGTGGTCTTATTTTATCTGGGGTGGGGGCGGGATGTGGACTTCAGTGAGATTAGTTTATGATCTGATCTCGCCAATGAGGGGTACACCTCTGGTGCTGAACATTGTGTCCCCATGTTCGTGATGATGAGATCTAGTATGTTTTCTCCTCTTGTGGGGATGGTGACTAGTTGTTCCATGGCATTTGAGTTTATGAACTCTAGGAACCTTTGGGCTAGAGTGTTGGAGCTTGAGTAATGATCCCAGTCTATATTCGGGTAGTTGAAATCACCTAATATGATGGTGTTTTGGAGATACATTTATCCCCTCGAGTGTTTTCAGGAAAGCTGTGTGAGGTTCCTGAGTTTGAGAGGGTGGCCTGTAACGTGCTACAAATTGCAGTCTTTCCTACGGTTAATTGCACCTGGATGGTCTCCGATGCTTCGTACGTTGCCACCAACCTGGAGGTGTGGGTATCCTTGATGAATATGGATATCCCCCTCCTTTCTTTGTGTGGTCCGGGTTTTGGGGCCGGAACGCATGATACGAGGTAAAACCTGATAGTGTCTGGGTGCTCTCAGGAGCCTTGAACCAGGTTTCAGTCACAGCACAGACATTGATGTTCTCCATACTGAGAAAGGGCTTAGAGTGCGTGCATCTTGAGGTTTAGACTTCTGGCATTGAGCAGCATTACCCTTAGTTTATTTTCTTTTTTGTGTTCTAGGGTGGTAGGTTTAGAATTTGAGCCTTGCCTAAAAAAAGCCACTATGGGGGTGGCAAGAGCCTTTGCCAATATCCGGAAGCCCAGGGGTGACAGGTGCAAGCCGTCCCTTGCGAAGCAGCGTGGCTTGTCCAGCATGTCATCCCAGGCAGACAGACATTGGATCCCCTTTGAATGACACCAGTAGTTAAGCCAATTGTTAAAACTGATCATTTTGTCTTTGTACTGTGGCATCATTCTTGGTGAAGGTAGGATACTGGTCAGGGTCATACCTGCCTGGGCTACATAATCGGAGAGCTCCTCTGTCTCTTTTCATGTAGTCCAGGGAGGTATGTCTCAGGTCATTCACACCAGCATGGACAATGACTGAGTCATACTTGTACTTGCTGTTGAGTGACCTGAGTGCTTGTGTTATGTGGCGGATTCTAGCGCCCGACAGTCAGCTTACTGTGACCTTCTCCTTACTCAATCTGGTGAGTGGGATGTCAGTGTGTCTGACTATGGAGTCGCCTATGACAAGTGTGTCTGGCATTGTGTTTGGCCTTAAGGGCTGTGACTGTTTGGCACACTGACTTTGTGGTCTGTGTTGCATGTGTTGTGTCATGAGGTGGCAGTTGTTTGGGTGTCTGCTTTGGTGGCCTCTGCTGTTTTGGTAGATTTTTGATCAGAGCCTCCGAGTATGTCTTTGTGTGTTTGTGTGTGATTTGAAGTTGTGATGGTACTATGTGAGACTGGGTTTGTGGTGTGTGTGTGGTTTCCTTCTCCTCCTGTCTGGTCTTGCCAGTCTTATGTTGAGAGAGCTCTGTCTCCAGTTTGGCTGTATAGTTGCATCTCTCGCATGTATTTTTGTTTTGTGGGAGGAGAGGGTTGTCTGTGTACATGAGGCAATTGTAACATTGCCTCAATATTCCCAGATTCACCAGCTGGGCAGGAGAGGATGCTAGCAACTGACCCCTCTGCATGCTAGAAGGAAAGGACAAAAAACTGTTAATTGAGTTTGGAAAGACTTCGAGGGATGTGGGTGATTGAAAGTGGGGTTTTAGGCAGGTGGGGTACTTCGAGGGATGTGGGTGATTGAAAGTGGGGTTTTAGGCAGGTGGGGTACTATGTATAATAAAAAGTGCTATATCAGAGTAGAAAGTACTTTAGGAGCAAGTGCAAGCTTCCCAGCTAGAGAATAGTCTCCTTATGAACCAAGTAGAGCTGAATCTTTCAGATAGCGAATAGGCTGTTTTGGTTAGAAGTAGAGTTCAAGAAGAGCTGTTCTAAGGGAAAAAATGAAGAGCTGACTTTAGGTAGCCTGAATAGTTTAACCCCAATTAACCGCCGCTGCTCTTGTGTGCTCCTGTGGCAACTCCGTGCTAAATCGCGCTGAAACGCGCTAAAGCACGCTTTAGCGTGCTTTATATCAGGGGGTTGAAAAGAGTTTTGCCAAGTTGGTTTCTGACACTGAGTTTCTATGCAAGTTGGGCAAGTATGTGGTAGTCATGAAGATGTGAATTCTCATTTTGTTAATTTCCAAGAAGGTCATTATTGGTTAGAGGAGGAGACCAGATGGGCATGGAATAGGAGAAAAATTTACATAGATGCCCATTGGCACGCTGTGTCCCATGTACATTTCAACCTGAGTTTTGGAATTTCTGATTGCGAATTCTTGGGTCATGAGTGTAGCTTCTCCATCAAAAAGGGCCGTCTGTCTGTCTTCTCATAGGCTTAGCACAAATTTGTTTATTGCCTCAGAGTATTCTGAAGTTTGGGTGGCTTATCAGAATGTCTACTAGACAGAAGCAGATGCAATCTTACAATCTCATTAAGATACACTACCATTGTTATGTTTCACATTGTATAAATTACCTCCATCTTTTCTTTCCCTAACAGATAAGAGTGAAGCATTGCACCTTGCAAGTGTCTCTTGTTTCGTGGAAGACTCAGACTTCCAGTATAAAGATTTTAGCAGACGAGGTGAAGTCACTCCTCCAACGTTCAGAGCTCAGGTTTGTGTCCTATTGAAGTAAGAACTAATTCTGGTAAAACACGAATTAAAAATAAATGTAATTTACAACATAGCTGGATTATTGAGATACTTGATTTATTATGCTCCAGGCTTTGCTAACATGCATGTAAACAATTGAACTGGGAAGCCCATTTTGTTAGTCTGTTGCTCTTGAGTTGTGCTTTATTCGCAGAAAACTAATTTAGTCACAGCATGTAAATGGGAGACCTATGTGCAGAGTGTTATGATCACTCCCCTTCTTTTGAGAGGGTAATTTTAGCAGTGAATCATAACTTGTGGATTTTACTGACCTTCTTTTCCAAGGTTGGCTGGGTTTCAAAACAGTCCCTTGTTCTGCGAATGCGAGCATGGATCTTGCACCTGCAAGTGGTACTGATGCAAGTAGAATGAGACCCCTTGATAAACCCAGAATTTGTATATGCTCCGTTTAGTTCTTTTCCATGTCTGAGCACTGCTGTTTCGTCAGTGCCATGCTGGAGATTTTCTACTGATTATTACATTCACTAATGCTTTATTGTATTTTAATGTGAGTTTTGTTTTTCTTTTTGATTACTAGATTTTATGCGATTGTTAATCGGGTAAGCCCACTAAACTCCTTTTCAGTGATACTCCTGGAGCATGCATGTTTTAAGTCACTTGCACAGAATTGCATAGTAGGCAAATGGGTGTGGAAAGAATCAGACTCTATCCCTGAACTTTCAAGATGCAACACATTAACAGCTTAGAACTTTAAACATCTGTGCTAACTGCCAGCTAGTACCATGGAGGTGGAAAGAACTCTGTAGTGTCTAAAGATGTAGATTCTGAATGTTGTAAAAAAGTCAATGTTTGGATGATTCATCAGAGTGGGGTACCTCCACTTTAGATTTTAAATCAGAAGTCTCAGAGCTGGTCATTATGATGCCCAAAGTATAGCCTTTGATAGATATCTTTGCCTCCCATGTGTCTGTACCTTTTGATCAGTCTTGATCTGGTCCTTGCTAAGCTGCAGCATACATCTGTGTGTTGCAATACGCCTTGTAAAATGTAACCACTAATCAGCCATCTTTTCTCTTAGTCTTTTGGTAACTTCTCCCCAGCAAACGAGTCTCTCTAAAGGCTTCTGTAAGACTAGGCTACTGTAGCTCTTAAATGGCCTATGCAAATTTCCCCAAGAATCTCCAAACCATGGATCTGGTTGAAATGTGGCCTCCTTAGTTAAGTTCGTGCCCATCCATTCTGTGTACAGTAACCACTTCAAGAATAACTCTGTAAGATAGAACAGTCCTCACTGATTGTAACAAAAAGA
Organism: Protopterus annectens; assembly: GCF_019279795.1. Classification (NCBI taxonomy): domain Eukaryota; kingdom Metazoa; phylum Chordata; order Ceratodontiformes; family Protopteridae; genus Protopterus; species Protopterus annectens. Next base: position 1,109,970,706 of record NC_056727.1, read on the forward strand.
AGAAAAATCTGGAATAACATTGGTCCAGTTCCCTTCACCTCAGAAATCAATTAAAACAGATCAGCAAAGTTTTTAAGAGAACCATTAGGAAATGTAAAGCAGAGTATGAACTTAAAGTAGCCACTGACACCAAAGGGAATTGTAAATTTTCATGTTAGGAAAGCAAGAAACAGCTCCCAAAAAAGTGCTCTATTAGTCTAACGTCATTCACTCTGACCCAAAGGACAGAGTATTTTGGCACATACTTGGTTAAAACTTTCCCCTAACCACCCATATTTTCCCACTATCCCTGCTACTGAGGCAATGGACAGTGGATGTCCTTCAAGGATGCATCTGCAGTCATAACATATGGGTTGTCCTGCCTCAGGCAGCCCTTCGGTCGGCCGGATTCCAAAGTCTGGGTCTGGCCTCGGCTGATGTCGCACTTCACCCGACGTCATAGCTCCTGGGGTATAAAGGCATCAGCCGACGCCATTTTCCTCAGTCTTTCTTGCCGCGCGGTGCCCGAAGCAGAAGCTGTTCGCAAGTGCCGGTCGGTCAGATCCAGAGATTTCAACTACCGAAGACTTCTAAAAAAGCTAAGTACCCCGTTGGGGACTCTTTCTTGCCTCGGCCGAAGTCAGACAAAGTAAATAATTGTTTAACTTGTGGGAAACAAATACCTCATAAGGATTTCCACTCTTACTGCCTTCCTTGCTTAGGCCCAGACCACGACGTATCAGCTTGTTTAGCCTGTGCTTCCTTCAACCGACGGACACTTAGACGTCGGTCGGAGTTTGCAGAAGAGTTTTTTGGCTCCGCTTTTGCATATAAAATGCAGTCGGAGACTCCGACTACACATTTAGCTAAAAAACGCAAGGAAAAGGACAGACACTCGCGGCCCGCGGTTTCGGCTGAAACCACGGTTAGGCCTACCTCGAGTGTCTCTGTTTCGGCTGAGACCGAGACCTCGGTTCTCCCTTCGGCCGAAAGCATGCTTCCGACAACCGAGGCCACACAGGCCACGGCTGAGTCGGCTACAGAAATTCCTACTGAAGAAGCAGGCACACAAGATTTGTCCGCCACTGTTCCGTTGGACATCTCTACTCCTGCACGTGGGGCAGCTAGACCCCCTGCTTCTATGTCTATCAAGGCCTTTTCCAGGGCTAAAGCAGCAAAACTTTCCAAGGCCTTACCTATAAAGGCTCCCTCTCACATGCCTACTTCAAGTTCTCAGATTCTCAGCCTTGCTGAGGACCTTATTTCTCTGATCAGGGGATCCCAACCTCACCCAGACAGGGCCTCACAACCCCCTCCTGAAAAGAGGCCTAGGACTGAACCCCCTGAACCTCTCTCCACTGACTATTCCTCAGATGGTTCAGATTTATCTGACCATAAGGAAGGCCCATACTCACCTTATGAGGATTCTGATGCAGAAGACTCCATCCCTTCAGCCTCTCCTCTAGAAGAGTTTTCATTTGGGGAAACCCTACATTCTATGAGGGAACACTTCCAGTGGCAGGGTCAGGATTTTTCTGATTCTAGGAAAAGACTAAGGACTTTCTTACACTTACCACAGCATAGGCCTTTAGCCATACCACCTGTACTATCAGTTGTTGTTGATGCATACAATGATGCCAGTACTGCCCCTGATTCTCTTCCCCCGGCCCCTGCCAAACCCGACAGGTACTACAGGGTCCCGGATTCTCACTTCCACTTGTATAAGGCCCATGCTGCAGACCCAGAAACCATTTCTCAGGGCCCTAAGGGTGTTGCAGCTGCCTCTGCCAAAAAAACCCTACCCTCTGAAAGAGAATCTAGAGCATTAGAGAGATGGGGTAAAAAGGTCTATACATCTGCAACTCTTTCTGCCAGGGCTTTAACTGTCAATTTCACATGATACAGTACCAGGATTTGTTAGATCAGCTGAATAAAAAACTGGCCTCTCCTGAACCTTCAAGTCCCTTCAGGATTTGGTACACAACTCTCAGCAGGTCAGTAATCATTTCTTGAAATGTGGCTATGATGCACTGGAGGCTTCATTTAGATCAGCTATGACTGGAACAGTGATTCGAAGGCATGCCTGGCTAAAAGAACAATCCTTGCCAGACCATGTTAAGTCAAAACTCCTAGATGCCCCTATGGAGAAACAAAGTTTATTTGGCTCCCCTGCACAGGAGGTTCTAAAGAAAGTGGAAGAAAAGCAAAATCTGTCCAAACAGTCAAGGATTTCCTGCAGGTCCAACCTTCGAGGTTCAGCAGAAATTGGCCTTCAAAGAATTGGTCCTTTCCAGACACCTCTAGAGCACAGAGAGGCAGAAATAGGCGCCCAAGAGGCAGAGGTCAATCTAGGGGTGCCTACAGGGGTCGCCAGTGGCAACCTGCCAACCAGAGAAGTGCCACCACAGCTGCGACTGCAACCACTTCCACAGGACAGACACAATGACTTGGCTCTGATTCCGCCTACCAGGGAACAACTGGAAGCACCCTTGGGCGGAAAGCTAGCTTTATTTTCAAAAATCTGGCATTGCATTACAGGAGACAAATGGACTTTGCAAACAATAGACAAGGGCTACAGGTTTCACTTCCAAGAGAGGAATGCCAAACCTTCCACCAAGCCAGAAATCAGAGGCTCTAAAACAAATCATCAGCTTACTAAGGATGAGAGCAATAGAAAAGGTACCATCTATGGAACAAGGCCAAGGATTTTACTCCAGACTATTCCTTGTACCAAGAAAAGAAAATCAATGGAGGCCTATTCTCGACTTGTCCGCACTGAATGCATATCTCATTGTTCCAAAATTCAAAATGCTGACCCTACAGCAACTTCTTCCCATGTTGGGCAAGGAGTCTTGGCTGGTGACTCTAGATCTCAAGGAGGCATACCTGCACGTCCCTATACGACCAGATTGCAGAAGACACCTCAGATTTCTTGCAGGATCAGAGCATTATCAATTCTCAGCATTGCCCTTTGGCTTATCTACTGCGCCCAGAGTATTCACGAAATGCCTGGCATCAGTAATTGCTCATTGCAGGCTTCAGGGAATTCAAATCTACCCATACCTGGACAACTGCCTAATACAAGCGGACAACAAGACAAAAATACTAAAGGATTTGGTCTATGTCATACAACTGCTGCAAGCCTTGGGATACACAGTCAACATACAAAAGTCAAGGCTAGTGCCATCCCAAAGGATAACCTTTTTGGGTGCAGAACTGGACACAATAGCTCAGATGGCTTTTCTCACAGGGGAAAAACAAAAGCATCTACCAGTCTATTTCATGCCATTAACAAAACAAACTCGGCTTACTGCAAGGAAAGTCCTGCAGGCCGTGGGTTACATGGCATCCTGCATAATCTTGATCCCACATGCCAGTCTGCATATGAGAAAACTACAATGGTACCTGAGGAATGTATGGTCTCAACACAAGCACAGTCTAGAAGCCCTGATTCCAATCATTCCATGCCTGCACAAAGAATTCCTGTGGTGGGCTCAAGCCTGCCAGATAAACAGAGGATTGCCTTTCCACAAACCACATCCAAGGCAGACCATTACCACGGACGCCTCAGACCTAGGCTGGGGGGCACACATGGAAGACAAGTGTATCCAAGGCCTATGGTCCCAAGACCAGCTGAATCTACACATAACTCTAAAGGAGATGCTGGCAGTGAAGCATGCAATCAAGGCATTCAGTTCATTCCTCCAGCAAGGACACCTACTGATAAGGACGGACAATACCACAGTCATGTGGTACCTCAACAAACAGGGAGGCACACATTCGTACCCCCTATGCCGGATGGCAGTGGACCTTTGGAACTTAGGCCTGAATCTCAACATCCAACTGCAGGCCAGATTTGTACCAGGAAAAGAGAATGCACTAGCAGACAGCTTAAGCAGGACTACCACAGATGCTCACGAATGGATGCTGCATCCAGACATCTTCAAAACCATAACAAAGAAATGGGGAATGCCAGAAATAGACCTGTTCGCCTCCCCACTCAACCACCAACTGAAGAAATTCTGCTCAAGAGTATACCACCCACTAGCCTGGAAGGTGGACTCACTTTCTTTAGCTGGAAGGACCTGACGGTATATGCCTTTCCACCTCTCCCATTGATGTACAAAGTTCTATTTAAGATCAGAGAGGAACAGCCAAAGGTAATTCTGATAGCTCCAGACTGGCCAAGGCAACATTGGTACCCGCTACTGAGAAGCATGTCTCGGACGAACTCATGGCCTCTACCTCTATGTCCTTTACTTCTAACGCAGAACAACTACAGGACCCTGCATCCAAACTTAAAAACTCTGCAGCTAACTGCTTGGAAAATTGCATAACACAAAACCAACCTGTTTTATCTCAGAGGGTTAAGGGCATTATCCTGGAGGCTCGCAGACCCTCCACAAGGAAAACATATTCAGCCAAATGGAAGAGATTCCTCATTTGGAGTGCAGCAAAGGGAACAAATGTCACACTGGCAAACCTAGCACACATCCTAGAATACTTAGCAGAACTGTTCCACAATGGCCTGTCCTATTCTTCCATTAAGATTCATGCATCAGCAATTTCATTAGAGTACAACATGGATCCTCCTGTCTTCTCTCGTCCTCTCCTCAGACAATTTTTGAGAGGGATCAAAAATGTAAAACCTCCAAGGAAACCACCTCTACCTGCATGGGATCTCAATTTTGTGCTAGAAAAATTAACACTTCCTCCCTTTGAACCAGCAGCAACAGCAGACTTGCAGTTCTTATCTTGGAAAACTGCCTTCATGCTAGCAATCACTTCAGCAAGAAGGGTATCCGAGTTACAGGCATTAATGGCAGTGCAGCCTTTTCTCATTTTTCACCAGGATAGAGTGTCTCTGAGAACCAATCCTACTTTTATGCCAAAGGTGGTATCCAGGGTATCCTTGAACCAAGCTATTCATTTACCTACATTCTTCCCACTACTACACACCTTGGATGTACACTGACAACTGCGCTACTATCTGGACAGAACTAAGGCCAGCAGAAAAACTGACCAGCTTCTGGTAGCATATGCAACAGGAGTGCAAGGGAAAGCAATTTCAAAACAGACAATCTCAAAATGGATAGGAAATTGCATTCGATTCTGCTACTCATTTCATGGAAAGACAACTCCTGAAAATATCAGGCCTCACTCCACAAGAGCTACAGCCACCACTACAGCTTTCTTACGAGGAGTGGCTGCCAAAGACATTTTAGAAGCTGCTACTTGGAGCTCCGTGCATACATTTGCCAAGCATTACAATCTTCCTTTATACTCCAGATCCCGAGCAGGTTTTGCAACTGCTGTTTTACAAGGGATCTTAACTACACCATCATTATCTTAGTGCCTCCTCGCCCAGTTTGGCTATGGTATTCTACCCATATGTTATGACTGCAGATGCATCCTTGAAGGACATAGTACAGTTTTGTACCTACCATAAATGTAGATGTCTGATAGGTATGCATCTGCAGTCAGGATTACCCACCCTCCTTCCCCTCTGTGGTATTCCTAGGGTACTTGCCCCTCTCTTAGCTAGCTGGGGGAATCTATTATGGTGTATTTGTTTGTATATATGTATATATACTTTTTGTTTTCTATTGTTTGGAATTTGCTACTTTTATACAAATTTAGCCTTCCTTGAGGGCACCTGGCATCTGGGGCAAGAAACACTGAGGAAAATGGCGTCGGCTGATGCCTTTATACCCCAGGAGCTATGACGGGTGAAGTGCGACATCAGCCGAGGCCAGACCCAGACTTTGAAATCCGGCCGACCGAAGGGCTGCCTGAGGCAGGACAACCCATATGTTATGACTGCAGATGCATACCTATCGGACATCTACATTTATGGTAGGTACAAAACTGTACTTTTTTCATTACATGCTGCTTATTTCAATCTGTTTTAAGGCCTTTGGTGGCCTGGTGTAATAGACAAATTCATTAAACCACGTATAAGGCGTCTATATCATCTTGTCGAAAGACTAAAATGTCGAATGGCAATATGATTGTAAATGCCGGACATCGAAATTGTTCTTGTGGGGGGGCTGTGCCCCCCACACCCCCCGCTAATTATATATACCAACTCCGAGATCGCACTACATTGAGGAAAGGGCAAATTACCTGATCCTCACTGTACCACGATCCCGCAACAACACTTTCGATGTACGGCATTTGCAATAATATTTCCGTTCGACATTTTCAAAATTCGATAATGTGAAGTAGACCCCGTATAAGCCCCTTCCTTTGTCAGTTGGAATTCAAATGGTCTGTCTCTGAAGGAACCAAAGTTGTGAAAGTTAGGGTAACCCAGTCCAGACTGTAACTAAGCAGTGCCTGTTTGACTTTTCCTCTTAGGCATGTATTTTGCTGGCATCTAGGTTAATGCTCCAGAAGCCTGACTGTCCAAGTTTTCCAATGACTGCAACTTGAGTGCTGTAATTAGCTCTCCCCTGCTAATACTAAATTATTCCAGGTTGGACTGCAATGGTTGTTCAGAAAATGGTCTCTAACTAAATACCAAACGGTACAGAATGGTACTTTTTTTTTTTAGGCAAGCCATTCCCACTTCCTGTAACATAAATGGGATACCTGTCCAAACTGATGCTTGTAAAAGACCTCTGCATTTAGGTGTATTAACTTGTTCGTTACTGGTAGTCTGACCAAAGATTTTCAACTGAGGAAATCAAAGTTCGTAAATCCCTCTTCTGCCTGATAGCTTACCCCAGTTGTCCTTGTATTCTGTGGCATACTGGCTCCTTCCCCATGTCCTAGATCTAGCCTTTGTGCAGATGACCATGTTTGACTTCCTGAACCTTAACTTGACCAGTGACCTCTCTTGTATGAAAGATCTTTGTCTACACCAGCAAATTAACAAAAACTCATTGGAGAGAGAGAGATTAATAACTTAATGCAGTCCCTATCCTTTGGGCAAGCTTTCTCTGTTCATAAAACTTTGCACCTTCAAAGCTAACTGTAAATGGATGGATAGCCACAAGCTCACATTGTGGATTAAGTGTTTAGCCCTCCCAGATGAAGTGCCGTTGTAAGGGATATGCACCTTGGGCCCCAGTGATTGCCTAGTTAACTACCTATGCTCCTACTTATAAATTACAACTGTAGGAATTAGTCCGATTAAGAGAGCCATCTTTGAAAAACTGAAACTTTTAATTTGCTTTCTTTCAAAGCAGTTTACAAAAACTAGTGTCCTCTCTCTTCCAGATTTCTATTACAAATTTTTGCTAGAGTAGGTTATTAAAGAAGTGCCATTTCCACAGCAGCAACCTATAATGGTCTGTCTTGGACCAGCATAAGTGTACTTTTTGCACAGAAACCATGATCTCTCTGCCATTTCCAACAGCTTTTATAGAGCGAATGAAAAGCAGGAAAAGCCCAACTCCACCCTCACCTAAAGTAGGGGAAAACTTCTGCATGGAGCATGTTGACCCACATCTCCTAGCCAAGCACAATATACACCCACCTATTCAGAGGTCCTCCATAAAAACTTGCCTAAACAGCAGAGACCTCCAAAATGCACTCATATATTCCACACACAACACCAAACGCATCACACACAGCAGACCACACATTAGTGTTTCAAACACTGCCCATAAGGCACAACAGTAAACCAACACAGCCCATAAGGCATAACAATAAACCAAACATACTAATCTTTGGGGACTCGGTTGTGAGTCGCACCGATGTCCCGCTCACCAGGCTTGACAAAAGAAGGTCACTGTTCGTTATCTGTTAGGTGCCAGAATCTGCCACATCATGCATGCACTTGAGTCTCCCCACAAAAGGTACACATATAATTTGTCGTTGTCCATGTTGGTGTGAATGACTTGAGATGTACCTCCCTGGACTATATGAAGAGAGACATGATTGAGCTCTCGAGTGTGTCCCAAGCTGGTATGACCGTAGCCCTAAGGAGCATCCTGTCTTCACCAATAATTTTTTGATATTGTGGTATTCTTGATTTCAGCAGTTGGCTTAGTTTCCGGTGTCTTTCCAAGGGGATCCAGTATTTGTCTGCCTGGGATGACATGGTTGACAGGCCTCAATGCTTTGCCAGATATGGCCTCCACCTGTCACCCCTGGAATTCAGGATCCTAGTCCAGGCTCTTGCCTCCCCCTTTGTGCCTTTTAAGTTATGTCCCAAAGACCAATCTTCAAGCATAAAAGATCTGTCAAAAAGCAAATTGAAGGTGCTGCTTAATGCTAGGAGACTTAACCTGAAAATGCACTCACTGGAGAGTCGTCTCATACTGGAAGATGCCGATGTGTGCGCAGTCACTGAAATTTGGTTTAGAGCTCCAGAAAGCACCCCTGCCTTACAGGCTGTACCTTATTCCACACATTCTGTCCCCAAAATGAAGTTGGGAAGAATAAGGGTGGTAGAGTCTCTATCTTCATTAAGGACTGGCACACCTCCAGACTGGTTTGCCAGCATGATGCACTAGAATTACTCCAGGTGCAACTGAGAGTTGGCAAGACACCCATCCAAGTTGTAGCCAGCTATAGACCCCCAGCCATGACTTGGGGCACCTACTGCTCCTACCCTGGACCCACTTGTTTTTGTTTGTTTTTGTTGGACCTCATTAGGCCAGTAATTGAGTAGACTGCCCCGTTTGGTATGTACCTCTTCAGACACCTGCACCAACTGGAAAGGGCACAGAAATGCCTCACAGAGAATTCATGGCCTCCCAACACCTGTCCTATGTGTACAGGCTCCAATCCCTATCACTCTACTCAGTATCATACAGATTGCTCAGAGGTGTTTTGCCTACAAGGCAATATCAGACCCTGCTCTACTAGAGATGCTCCATATCCTTAAGTGTAACTCGCTCGAAAGGCCTAAATCTGATGTTTGACTTTAACAAAGCCTGAAGGAGAGACAGGTTTGTCTCCCAGAGGCTGCCCATTCTCTGGAATAGACTTCCCATACATGTCAGAGTACCTCACTGACCCTCTTCAAGCGCAACCTTGATGAGTGGATGGGAAACCACAAATTTGTCCCAGGGGTTCCACCTGTGTCTCACTGACAGGGGCAACAGGTGCTGACAGGTTTCTCTTTTTGGGGATAAACTCTCTGCTAGGCTTGTAAGAGTCCCAGGGCCATTAGCCTAGTAACCACCTATGATCCTATGAATAACTCTCTTCCTGACTTGGACCATAAAGATGCAGCCTTTGCTGACTCTCTAAACTGCATTGCTGAATGTTTGGATACCACTATGATTCTTCCATAAAACATCTCCTCTCCAAGAAGGATAGACATGCTCCACATGGCCCCATCTCTTGGGATATGTGGAACAGTCACATAGCAGATATCTGCATTTTTCATGCAAGTCTTCAAATAAGAGGTCACTAGACAGCTGTGGTGAAAATGTGTATACTCCTAGTAATGTGTCTGCATGGGGACCATGGTCCATATGATTACTTGAGTCAGGAATGCATGCAGAAACTTTCAGAATTTGGCGCCAAATGTAAATTGGACAAATTTTAACAGCTGATTAAGTAGGATTACATACAGTAAAATAGTTTTGCAATGCCAGCCATACAATCCTGTAGGTTAGATGCGCCTGGTATTTGGATTGGATGTGCCAGACTTGCAACAAGCTGTCCAGAGGTTGTGAAAGCACAGCTGTTAGATCCACTATTACTTGGGCCTTACTTTTTAACCACTCTGCAGATGTTAGACTTAGGAAAGAGAGAAACTAGAGATCACTAAGCATGTTTAATATCCCACACCATGATTTTCAAGAAGTAATACCTCCAACAAAAGACCTTCAAATGTAAATGCCTTTGCAGCAGACAACTGTTCCTTCAGCTAACAAGTTCAGGAGGGGAAAAAAATGACAGCAGAGATCCCACAGCTGACTGCACTTCAAATCTTTGCCCCATACCCAACCCCTTATGTGTTGGGAGGCATTTCATCTGTCAACATAGATGGGAGTAATAGCCAGGTAAGACCTTAATTTAGGGTTACTTGGCATAATTTTTACAGTCAGGTTTCCATTCACAAGCCCCTTGCTAGTCGTTTAACACAAGCATAGATGTTAAGTTGTCTCTCTCGCCTTCATTCTTGCTGGTTGGGTTCAGAGCCGATCCTCGGCTCCGACTCAGCCATCTTCTAAAGCTCGAGAGCTATTTACTGGCTAGAGGCCTCCCCATATCCCACAATGCTTGGCGCTAGATACCTAGATCTCGTTTGCCGCTTCAGCTACGAGGTTGCGCTTTTACTGGCTCAGGTCGTATTAATCTTTTTTTGTATTAGCTTAAATTTTGCCTGTTTCTCTCTTATATAGATAGTATTTTCCTTTTAGTATAATTAGTGTTTCCCCTAGTTTTTCCCACTCAGGAAACCCGTTTTTTGTTAGAGAGTTTCTACCCCCCCCCCCTTGTTTCTTCTCTTTAGTGGCTAACCCCACCCTTTTTGTACCTGATAGGAGTAGTGTTTAGTGTTTTATAGCTACAGTTATTTAGCCTTGTAATAGTTGTATATATTTACTAGTGGATATTCTTGTTGTTAGTTTAACTAGTGCGTGTGTGTGTGTTTCTGTGTGCCTTATTTAAGCACTAGTTTAATATCCTCCCTTTGGTATCCCCTTGTCAGTATGTCCAAGGATACTAAAGTTTCAGGCTTCAAGAAGTGTGACTCGTGCTGTCAAAAGATATCTCTGACAGACGGTCACACTTGTGTTTATTGCTTGGGTCCCCTACACCTGCAGGACTCCTGCTCGGTCTGTCACGCTTTCAGCCCGAGAGTCCTGCAGGAGCGTAGGAACAAGCTTATTTTAAGAGGCTTACTTAAGCCAGAAGGGTCCCCTGCGAAGCCTCAGTCAGGGAAATCCTTAAAGCCCGCCAAGCCGTCGGCTCCCAGTTCGGAGCCATCACAGGGTGGAGCATCTGCCTCTTCTTTGGTTCCAACTGGAACAGACATCTCTAGACCTCGATCGGCTTCGATTGAGTGTCGGAACCATCTTTGGGCCGAAAACGTTTTAGGTCCCCTTCCCTAGAATCGGTTCGTTCGGCTCAGAGGTCACCATTGCTTCAGTCTGAACTACGCCATAGGTCCCACTCCTCTCGGTCCTGCAGGCTATCCGATCATGACTTGGAGAGTGTGGTCAGTAGACTCCTTAAATCGCAGACCCTGGCCAGAATGTTAACCAGCCCTTCTCAACAGACTGTGGCTGTTCCTGTGTCTTCAGCAGTTCCTCCTCTGACTTTTGTGTTTGGAGCCGGAGCTGGTTGGGGCTCGAATCATGGAAACGTCAGAGCCGATACCACACTTGATTCCTTAGTCTGCTCCAATCTCTTCATTGGTTCCGTCCTTGGAGGGATCTGGGCGCCGGGACTCCCTTGTCGGCTCCAAGGGGGTGAGTGGCATCGGACCCTTGCCCGACCCCGTTCTCCCTCTCAGGGCCTCTGTGTAGGTGAGCTCAGCTCCTACATCGGCCTCGGAGCCGTCCCTCTCGGTGCCGGGAGGGGTTCACATCTCTTCGGAGCGGGGACCCTCTGCTCTGCCTGATAAGGGCGCCTTCGAGGTCATGAGGAGCATGCTGACTCATGAGTCTGCCCCTCGATCAGCCCCCTTCGGCTCCTCCCCACATGGTGCCTGCATCGGTTTCTGCAAACCCTCCTGACCCGAAGCATGGAGAGCAAACGCTCCAGGTCTCCCCATTGGGCGTATCTTCCTCTTCCAAGGCCTCCCCTGATCCTTCAGAGGAGCCCTCTTGAAAGAGAAAATGTAAGAGGAAACATGTAGACTCCCCCGAGGTCAGTCACATCTGATACCGACTTGGAGGATTCTGAAGGGTCCCCAAGATCCCCCTCTGAGGATGTCTTTCAGACATCCTAGAGATTCTTAAGGAGAGGGGGAACTGGACTGCCCTCAACCCTTCCGAGGACGAATCAGTATACCTGGACGCGTTTGGTTCTCACCCTTCCACCTCCTGGGTGTCTCCACCCTTCGACCCGCTGATGGATGTAGTGGCTCGAAGGGCGTGATCAGCCCCGGACACAGTGGAACCAACTCCCCGCAGGCCCACTAAGATGTTCATCGTGCATACAGCTGCAGTAATCACAGATGGGTTCTCTGCCGTCAGGCGGGTCCTCGGTCGGCCAAACTCCAAAGTCTTGGTCCGGCGTCTGTTGTCGTCGCTCTCTTCCCTGACGTCAGTGCGACAGGGGTATGCAAGACACAGCCGACGCCATATTCTTCAGTCTTTTTTGCCGCGCGGTGCCCGAAGCAGAAGCAGTTAGCAAGTGCCGGTCGGCCAGCTCCTGAATTTACGAAAAATTGGAAACCGAAGTCTTCATTAAAGCTAAGTACCCCGTTGGGGAAAAGATGCCATGGTGGTTGCAGCAGCCACGGAGGAGGAGTTGGCTGATCCTTTGGTGCCTGTCCATCCCCCTAATAAAGAGTCTAGGGCAATGGACAGGTACGGGAAGCGGATGTTTTCCTCAGCGACTTTTTCCATGCGGTCGCTGAATTATCTGTGCCACTTCACCCGTCTTCAAAGGGATCTTCTCAAGGAACTGGGTGATTCCCTTCAGTATCCATCAACTGCGGGGGCTCAAGATAAGATTAACTCCCAGCTGGCTTAACTCAAGCGTAAACTCCTCCATGTGGCTCATTTCTTATGCAGCCGATGGGTCGAGTAGGGCCGCAGGTACAGGCGTGGCTTTGAGAAGACATGCCTGGATGCGGTTATGTAACTTTGCTGACCCCTTTAAGGCGTCCTTCACCAATACCCCCTTCAATGGTTTGGCTCCGTTTGGACCACAGGTGAAGGATACCCTTACCAGGTGTGAGCAGGAAGGCAAGACACTCTGCCGTTGGAGTCCGTTTTTCTACTCCCTCTAGACCATACCGTAAAGGTCAGAAGAGTGGGAAAATGTGGTTTCGGAAACCCCAGGGAGTCGTGCCTGAAACACGTGGCGAGTTTCCCTCCAGGGGCAAGGGAGGGAACAATAATAGACGCCGCCCGTGGGGCAGAGGGGGTCCGCAAAATCAGGGTAGCAGAGAATCTTTCTCTGAAACCCTTTCAGCACCCCTTGAGGGGCTGCCCGACTGGCCACCTTCGGAGGCAGTCGGGGGAAGATTGTCACTGTACCCAGAAGCCTGGCAACTCCTCACACAAGACAAATGGGTACAGTCTATCATATCCGAGGGTTACAAAATCCCCTTTGTCCACACCCCTGTACAAACAACCAAGTCCCTTCCAGATGTTCCACCCAGTCTAAGGGAACAAGCAGTGCCAGAAATTTCAAAACTGCTAGAAAAACGGGCCATCCAGCCAGTCCCAGCAGACCAGCAAGGATCTGGAATTTACTCCAAGTTCCTTTTGGTGCCAAAAAAGACAGGGGACTGGAGACCCATTTTGGATCTCAGCAGGTTAAACAAGTCCTGTTCAAAGAACAAAGTTCCGGATGGTCACGCTTCAGTCCATTCTACCCTTTTTGGGTCAGGACAATTGGATGTGCTCCATAGACCTTCAGGATGTGTGCTACCATATCAAAATGGACAGGTGCTCCAGAAGGTTTCTCCGCTTCCGGCTGAGAGCCAGTCACTATCAATTCAGAGCCCTGCCCTTTGGTCTTACCACAGCTCCCAGGGTGTTCACCAAATGCATGGCAGTGGTTACGGCTCACCTGAGACGGCGAGGATTCCAGGTGTTTCCATATCTAGACGACTGGCTCCTTATGGCTTCCACCAGGCATCAGCAACTGCGAGCCAAGGATTATACCATCCAAACTTGCTCCGAGCTAGGTATCTCAATAAATTTCAAAAAGTCTGCATTGTAGCCTTGTCAGCCTATAACCTTTATAGGCGCAAGATTAAATACAAAAGATCTGTCTGCAAGACTTCGTCTAGACAAGTGTGTTGGACATTCACCGACATGTGCAGGTCTTACTACAGTGCAAGAGGATTCAGACCAGATTTGTACTAAAAACTTTGGGTCTCATGGCAGCAGCAATCATACTAGTTCCCCTGGCTCATTTTCACATGCGGATTCTTCAGTGAATGCTTTTTACCCAATGGTCTTTTCAGCAACTTCCGATGTCTCACAAGATAATAATCAATCATGCAAAGACCACCTGGCTTCGTGGATGGTCTCCCCTCTAGTACTCCAGAACAAACCATTTGTTGTTCCTCCTCCTGTTGCCACGGTGACCACGGATGCCTCCCTGGTTGGGGGGGGCCTTTTCAGGACAGGACTGTCCAGGGCACTTGACAACCTCTAGAGTACGACCTGCACATAAACGTCTCTGAGATGAGAGCAGTGCTTTTAGCATTGCAAGCTCTTCAGGACTCTGTACCACTGGGACTATTGCAATTCAGACAGACAATATGTCTGTAGTGTGGTACATCAACAAGCAGGGCGGAACCAAGTCCCATCCCTTATGTCGATAAGCACTCCGACTCTGGCAGTCGGCAATCTCCTCTCAACGGTTTCTGATGGCAACGCACATCCCGGGAAGTCCAACGTCATAGCGGACAGGCTAAGCAGAGCTATCCTCATTCCTCACGAGTGGTCTCTCAGTCAGTAGCGGTCAAAATCTTCTGCAGATGGGGTCAACCTTGCTGCAACCTTTTTGCAACTTCTCTCAACAGCAAGTGCGACAATTTCTTCCCCCTTCCCAGACACTCCCCCAGAGACGCTCTAGTTCACGATTGGCCCCGGGGTCTTCTGTATGCATTCCCACCTTCCCCTAATTCCCAAACTAATTCAGAAAGCTACGGCATTGGGATCCAGGATGATCCTCATTGCCCCTTACTGACCTCGACAAATTTGGTTCCCATTCCTGCATCGTCACCTGCTGGAGCAGCCTTGGAATCTGGACCCAGTGCCAGACCTCTTGGTCCATCAGTCGGGCGGGCTGCACCAATCCCTTCAGTCTCTCAACCTCACAGCTTGGTTCCTCCACTTCCAACCTTAGCCAGGCTTCCACATATTTCTCAGCCGGTGCGTGAAATCATCCTTTCTTCGCACAAATCTACCACCAGGAAGACTTGTGCTAGTAAGTGGAAACGTTTCTCTTTCTTGGCAGAGGCTAGGAATATAGACCCCTTTGCAGCTCCTGTCCTCACAATCTAGATTTTTTTTAGCAGAACTCTTTCAAGCTGGTTCCTCGTCTGCCACCATTAGGGTCCAATTAGCTGCTATCGCAAATTTCCACGCTGGCCTGTCAGAAACCAGCATCATGTCCCACAAACTTTGCAAGGCCTTTCTTAAAGGAACTATTTTGCTTAGGCCCCCGGTCAGAGATCCCCCGCCTCCATGGGACTTAAACTTGATATTAGCTTCCTTGAGACAAACCTGAATCAGGATATTGATCTACCTGTCTTTTTTCCTAACTATTCGAACAAAGCTGAACAAAAGTTACACCAATTGGACGTTCATAGGCAATTATGTTTTTATTTGGATAGGACTAAGCAAACAAGAAAATCAGACAAACTCTTCCTGTCCTATGCTGAGGGCAAACGGGGCCTGCCAGTTTCTAAAGTAACCTTATCCAGGTGGTTGTCCTCTGTTATTACTTTGATTTATCAGCTGAGACATAAAGAACTCCCTACTAAACCTACAGGTCATTCCACCAGTGTTAGCTACTGACTATCAATGGAATCTATTTGTGCTGCAGCCACATGGGCCACTCCTCATACTTTCATTTCACATTATAAGTTGGATACGGCCTCTAGGAGTAGAGCTGATTTTGGTTCCACTGTGCTAGAGTCTGTTCCGATGAGCCACCCAGGACTAAGGTGCTAGGGACGCTGTCCCAACCAGCAAGAATGAAGGCGAGAGAGAGACAACTTAACATTAAGAAGTTATGTACCTACCATAATGTTCCATGTTAGTTGTCTTCTTGCCTTCTTTCTTGCGTCCCACCCTCCATCCCCCTAGCCTGGAAAGACCAAGAAGAGTTCCTTTTTGAGGCCTTCTTCCTCTGGCTGAGTCTTATCTGGGTTACGTCCTCCTCTGTTTTAGCACTGTAGGTAAATCTTGTAGTTTGGACAGGTGTCCTTGAAAATTTCTATGGTGTTAGCTCTGCCAAACGAGATCTGGGTATCTGGCGCCAAGCATTGTGAGATATGGGGAGGCCTCGAGCCAGTAAATAGCTCTCTATCTTTAAAAGATGGCCGAGTCGGAGCAGAGGATCTGCTCCGAACGCAACCAGCAAGAAAGAAGGCGAGAAGACTACTAACATGGAACGTTATGGTAGGTACATAACTTCTTATTGATCAGCTGTTAGATGAAAATGCAATATAGCTGGTCTTCTCAAAAGCAGCAGGGTTTTTACTTGAGTCCTTTCCTGGTTCCAGAAAAAGACAGCATCTTCAGCTTATTAGACTCTTCATATTTGGACACTTTCATCCTCACCAAGAAATTTAGTAATAAGGTTTTGTTTCAAAAATAAATAAAAAACCTTCATCATTGGATATGGAGGCTGTATACCTATTCATATCACAGTAAGGGTTTCGCATGGACACATCTGATGTTGCAGATAATTTTCTATCATTTGTTTTGTATCTCTGCTGTTTGGTCTGTCTGTAGCATCAGTGTGTTTTCAGATGCTTAGCTTCAGTCTTTGGGAACAGAATATTTGCAATTCTTCCTTGCATGAATGAGTGGTTCCTTAGCCTAATCCCAGGAACACTCATTGGAATTTCTCTGTGTTGTAGTTTTCCTTGTTGCATTGAGTAGAGATCACCATATATAATGTGCAATGCCCGTCTCCTACAGATTCAGTAAAAATTAAATAAAATAACCAGGTAAGCCAAACGAGCAGTGTCTGGTTAAGAGAATTGCTAAGAGCAGCACAGTAGACAGATGGATGCTGAGAGAGTCAAACTTAGAGCTGCTGCAGTGTCTGGGTCTAACAGCACACAGTATTAAACCTCTTTTCCAAATTGCCAGGTAAATCCTCCTTGTAGTTACCATAGATTCTAAACAGACAGACTGCTGCCTTTTTATGGGGAAAAGTCATTTGATTAACACAAGGATGTTGCCAGAGGATGCCAGTTTAATCTAAGAAAGTTTAAATAAAAATGACAGATTATTGGAACTTAAACTTCCCTGAAATCAATAGATTATATTCTAATTCACTAAAAATAGCCTTTGAAACAACATGTATAGCTAATGGCTAGACACGGGACAATTTTTGCTCTTGAGCTAGCGGTGTAATTTAAGAGAGGGATAATATGCATGCAGCTGTGGCATTTAATCTACACATCTCAAAGCATGCTGCAGTGTGCTTCATATAGCTTCTGTATTTCTCCAGATATAGTTACTGTCTGAAAAAGATATGAATTCACAGCATAATTTCTATAGGAACCGGTCTTGCCTGATATTGCGGGTTGTGTTGACAGTTCCTGCACTTAGTTGAGTTGAAATTGAAACAAGGAGTCCCTTTAGCTGAAAAATGAATCCTAGTGCAGTTGTGCACAATACTGAAGCTCTTCAAAGAGGCCACTGTGATGCATTTTCTGTCCTCCTTGTATGAGTGTTTTAAAAGTTACTGCACTGTTTCATAAGTCGAGACCGTAGTGGTGCAGCGGTTAGCGTTGTCGCCTCACAGCAAGAGGTTCTCCGGTTCGATTCTCGGCTGGACCGCCTTCTGTGTGGCGTCTGCATGTCCTCCCCATGGTCGAATGACGTTTAAAGACACCCAGGTAGGTGCGTGCGTGAATAGGTGTGCCTTCTATGATGGTTGGGCGTCGGGCTGGCACCTCGGCACAGTAAAAATCCACTGCCAATCATTAGCGGGACCGGAGATCCGCTGTGGCGACCCCTAACCAGGAAAAGCCGAAAGACATTAGTTTTACTGTACTGTTTCATAAGTGTTTGTATGTTTGTATCATGGTATTGGTTTGCATGTTGTAATGTTTTGCTCAGCATCCGGTCGTCTACAAACACACTTTCCTTGCATGCCTTCAGGCTTGAAATAAAGGTCATGAGACCTATGTCAATACTGTTAACAAGCACAAGACCAGCATTAACCTTCACAAGGAAAAGGGGCAGTTTTGACCATCACGAAACAGAAGGTGGAGAAACCCTTTGTCTCACTTTTTTTCTAAAATGTATTTGTAATGACTCTCCCACAGTGCTTACTGCTTTGCAGAGTTTTGGATACTGTGATGTCGGTTAGGCTAGTCAGTTAGGGACATACTGTAGGTGAGCATCCAGCATCCATGAGATAGGTGTGTTCAGAATATAGACTCTCTGGAAGAAGATGTAGTACTGTAGATATGTGGGGGGGGGGGGTGTGACATTCCTTGTATAACTTCAAACATAACTGTTGAACAGACATTGTAACTGGTGGCTTCCTATACAGAATCAATGAAAACCTGAGTAAATCCGGTCAGTCATAAATGTTGGCATGTGGACTGTCTGGCAAAAGGCTGTAGTAATGGCTCATGTTGGGGTGGGGGTGATGGTGTTGTGTCACACCCAGTTTTAGTTCAGACCACTCAGTCTGACCAGCATTTTCTGTAAGACTGGCATTATGGTGCTTATCCAGGACCTACTTCTGTTAGGTGTGGCATAATCTGGATCTAAGGGCAGTTACTGCCTTTTGAATCTTGACGCCACTTTATGGAGTTAATGCCTGCACTTGAGTGCATACTGCTTTTGTCACTATTTCAAACAAGGGAATAATTGATATTAAAAAAAAAACTTACCTGTCAGTCCATATAAAGCTCAAATCAGGGTAAAGGATTAATTTAGTGCCCTGACTTATCACTAGTATCTCATGGAGTATTATTTCTCTTCTATATTTGAGAATGAACAATGAACTATTCACAAATAGGAGAGGAAAAGAGGCTATGGATTAGTTTATTCTTTACTACAAATTCTAACTTCAGCAGAAGATACCAAAGCTCTCCAAGATGATTTGAGAATCACCATTAGTAAATTGTCTGCCATTTGTTGTACTTTTCTTTCACTTTATCAATGTGCAGAGGTGAAAGTGAAAAGGAGCACAGACTTAGATGGGTGAATGACAGAAGATGTACTCGTTTTTTGATTTATTTTTGCAAATTGTAAAGAATGTAATAATCACAGTTCTGTGTTTTTCATTAAATTGTTAGCCAGGTAACATGCAAGTGGGCTTTGACATAATTGAAAATACAGATAGTAAAATGGTACATTTATCACTGTGTTCTAATCATTGTGTATGTCCTGATGTATACCTGAATTAGACATTGTGTGTATCTCGTCAGCATTTCATACTAATGTTCCTCTGAAGTGTTACTTTCTGAAATTTTGTTTCATTTTTTCAATCCTCTTCTCCACTGTCAGTATCTGGGGTAATTGCTTTGACAAATTGCTACTTTTGTAAAACTAAGTGGGTGCATGAGTATTGTGGAGTCGACATTCTTACTGAACTAGCCTCCTAAAAATTGACTTTTTTGCAACTTAAACTTGTGATATGCATGGCTGATTTGTACATCATATGTATCCATCGTTTTATGAGGTTGATATGATGCAACTGCAAGTCATACTTGCAGTTCTCTCCTGTCCACTACCAGACATCCAATGCTGTTTTAATTTTCTGTTTTATTTCCTTTTTGCAGGATTTCACATGGGAGGATCATGGATATTCTTTGACTACTCGTCTCTATCCAGATGCAGCACTACTGCTGGACAAAAAATTTCTAACTGCTTACAGCTTAACATATAACACCATGGCTATGCACTGTGATGTTGACACGTCCATGCTTCGTAGAGCCATTTGGAATTACATTCATTGTGTGTTTGGAATTAGGTATGAAAACTATTCTAATTGTACTGACCTTATTATTTTCTTGTATCTGGCCTCTGTGTTGCTCAGGAGTTGCATTTTTAAGTTTTTCTGGGCAACTTCAGTTAGATTGGTCAGCACTGTATTTAATGTTTGTAACAAACTGATTGAAATACCTATTAGACATTGCAGTCTGCCTAGCAGTTAGTGCAGAGGATTAGGGCTCTGAGCTGTTAATAAACTGCTTGCTGTAGCCAGAGGTACAAGTTTTTTTCTTGCATCCCCCTTTACCACTGGTACTGCCAGCAAGTCACTTAACCAAACAGTGCAGTGCTGCCTGATCAGGGTTGACAGATGTAGCAAAAAAAAATAGCCAAAGTCCGTCATGGAAGACATCTTAAGATCAAACTGGAAGTCCAGCATTCTACAACATTACACACTTGGGTAACTTGGGTAGACATTGCATGCAAATTGTTTTATTTCTCCTGTGTATTTTGTTCATGTGTAGAACTAGTAATCCCTACTTTTCCAGTGCCTGCAGAAATAAAGGGCGATGAACATACCTGCTATTTTGGGGCAAGAATTTTAGGAATGGGCACATTTGGATTTTGTGTACATGCTTAATTTTCACTAGATTAAATGTCATGTCTTTTCTTTGTGACTTGAGCTTTAAGTTTGTAGTTATCTCTTCATTCTTGAAGTGCTTGAGATTCCGGATGCCCTAGGCACCCACGAAGAATGCTTCAGCCAGTCCGGTTTGTGGGGCTTGTAGTCTGCTACAGTTGAATCACTAACCTTTGCTGCTGTGCTTTACTGTAGTGTTAATCATTGATGTTAAGTTGTCAATCTCGCCTTCATTCTTGCTGGATGTGTTCGGAGCCGATCCTCGGCTCCAACTCTGCACTTGCTAAGCTCTAGAATCACTTTTACCAGCTCGAGGCAGCCCTATATCCCATTATGCAAGGCGGTAATAACCCAGATCTCGTTTGCCGCTCGCTCATGAGGTCACCTTCTTTACCAGCTCCTGGTAAGTGAACTTTATTTACATTTCAAAGAGATTCAACCTTGAATAGTTGTAAAATTTTTACTCCCTGTTAAAGTTAGTTATTCCCATTTCACTTAGACCCTATTCCCGTTAGTTCCTCGACCCCCTTTTTATAATTTTTCTGTCAGTCAGGCCTTAGGCCTTCCCATCTACCTTTTTCCTGTCAGGATTTTTTGTGTAGGTGTGTCTGTGCTTTAATTAGACTAATTAAGGACTGAGTGTGTTAGTGTCCTACTAGGTCATGTCAAAAGACACTAGGGTCTCAGGTTTTAAGAAGTGTGACTCGTGCTGTCAGAAGATGTCTCTGACAGACTGTCACAATTCTTGTATTTATTGTCTGGGACCCCTACACCTGCAGGACTCCTGTGCTGTTTGTCATTCTTTCATCCAGAGAGTCCTGCAGGAGCGTAGAAATAAGTTGATCCTCAGGGGTCTCCATAAGCCTGAGAGCTCCCCGGCTGAGGTCGGTTCCGGGAAGCCCTCTAAGCCACCCAAGACCCAGACTTCGGTGTCCAAGTCTGTGGCCTTGGTTCAGACTCCTCCAGAGTCGATATCTGCTCCGTCAGGAGCTGATCCTTCCTCCATGGGAGTTTCTGTATCGGCGCCGATACCCTGGCTTCGGCACCCGTGTCTGCTCCGGCTGGAGCAGATACCCTAGCTTCGAAGCATGTTTCGGCTCCGGCTGGAGCCGAGACCTCTCTACCTCAGCTCGGAGCCGACAAGTTGTCAGCTCCAACTGGGAACGAAGGTTCGTCTGCTCCGATGGCTCCGTCGAGGAAGAGGTCTAGATCTCCTTCACTGGAGTCTATCCACTCTGCTCCGGCCTCCCCCTTACTTTCGGAACGGAGCCATCGGAGCCGATCGTCAAGGTCTTCCAGGCTCTCAGACCATGATTTGGAGAGAGTGGTGAGTAGACTACTAAAATCACAGGCATTGGCCCAGATGCTCCATAGCCCGTCTCGGCAGACTACAGCTATTCCACACCCTCCTGAGATTCCTCCTTCGACTCTCCTTCAGAGCTCGGAGCCGGAGATTATTGGAACTTTGACTGTTGCGGCTTCGGAGCCGATACCACACCTTTCGGCTCCGTCGTCTTCGACTCCTATCTCCTCCTCGAGACCATCCTTGGAGGGATCCGGTCGTCTGGCTTCCCTGGTCGGTTCCGGGGGGTGAGTGGCATCGGACCCTTGTCCGACCCCGCTCTCCCTCTTGGGGCTTTGGCCTTGATGAGCTCTGCGCCGACATCTGCTTCGGAGCCTTCCTTTTCGGTGGGTCCGGGGGTCCCCATTTCTTCGGAGCGGGGTCTCTCTGCCCTCCCTGGGAGGGGAGCCTTCGAAGTGATGAGGAGTGTGCTAGCCCCCGAGCTTAGTCAGCAGTCAGTTCCTTTAGCTCCTCCCTCTACGGTGCCTGTAGATGTCTCTTCCCACTCTCTTGCTCCCGGACCCAGAGATCCATCGCCCCAGGTTTCCCCTTCAGGAGAGCCCCCGCATAAGAGGACCTGCAAGAGGAAGCACTTAGACTCCCCTGAGTCTACGACATCAGATACTGACTTAGATGAGTCTGAGGGGTCCCCAAGATCCCCCTCTGAGGATGTCTCCTTTTCAGACATCCTAGAACTCCTAAAACAGAGGGATAAACTGGTCCTCCATTAATCCCTCCGAGGATGAGTCTGTATACCTGGAGGCTTTTGGATCTCGACCCTCCACCTCCTGGGTGGTCTCCGCCTTTCGACCCCCTCATGGAGGTGATGGCTCGAAAGGCGTGGGCATCTCCTGATTCTGTGGAACCAGTCCCCAAGAGGCCTTCTAAATTTATCACGGCCCCCACTGAGAAACAGTTTCTTATGAAAGGTGTTCCAGTTGATGCCATGGTGGTGGCAGCCGCCACCAAAAAGGAACTTGCAGATCCTTCCATACCAGTCCATCCTCCTAACAAGGAGTCTAGGACCATGGACAGGTATGGTAAGCGGATGTTTTCCTCAGCGACCTTTGCTATGCGTTCGCTGAATTATCTATGTCACTTCACCTGACTTCAAAGAGACGTCCTCAAAGAATTGGGTGAGGTAGTACAGGATCAGTCAGCTGCTGGGGCTCAAGAGAAGATTGCCTCTCAGCTTGGAATCCTAAATTCCATCATTAACTCCTCCATGTGGCTCATTTCTTATGCAGCCGATGGGGTGAGAAGAGCCGCAGGAACAGGAGTGGCTGTTGGACGTCAGTCCTGGATACGGCTTAGCAATTTCGCAGACCCCTTTAAGGCGTCCTTCACAAATTCTCCCTTTGATGGCACTACTTTGTTTGGGCCTCAGGTGAAGGACACATTAACCAGGTGCGAGCAAGACGGCAAGACTCTTTCTGCAGTAGGAGTCCGTTTCTCCACCCCTTCTAGACCTTACCCCAAAGGTCAGAAGGGAGGGAAAATGTGGTTCCGAAAATCTCAGGGGGTCACGCCTGAAGCATGTGGTCAATTTACCCCCAGAGGCAGAGGGGGTAATAACAATAGACGCCGCCCTAGGCGCAGAGGATGTCCGCAGAACCAGGGCAGCAGAGAGCCTCTCTCTCTGACAAGCCCTTCCAGCATCCCTGAGGTGTTGCCCGACTGCCCACCCTTGGAGGCAGTCGGGGGGAGATTGTCGCTGTACCCAGAAGCCTGGCTTTCCCTCTCTCAAGACAGATGGGTACAGTCGATCATATCCGAG
The DNA here is from genome assembly GCF_019279795.1 of Protopterus annectens. Lineage (NCBI taxonomy): Eukaryota > Metazoa > Chordata > Ceratodontiformes > Protopteridae > Protopterus > Protopterus annectens. The sequence goes on from NC_056727.1 coordinate 1,109,994,180, forward strand.
GGTTACAAAATCCTCTTCGAGGAAAGCCCCTTCCCTCAAAAAGGTTCCCTTCCAGACGTTCCACCCGGTCTAAGGGAAATTGTGAAGCTAGAGGTATCAAAGCTTCTAAAAAAAAAAAAAAAAAAAAGGGCCATCCAACCAGTTCCAACAGATCAACTAGAGTCCGGAATCTACTCAAGGTTCTTTTTGGTTCCCAAAAAGACGGGAGACTGGAGACCAATATTAGACCTCAGCAGACTGAACAAGTCTGTCAAAAAGACAAGATTTTGGATGGTCACACTTCAATCGATTTTGCCCTTCTTGGGCAAAAACAACTGGATGTGCTCCATAGACCTTCAGGATGCGTACTATCACATAAAATCCACAGACGCCTCCAGAAGGTTTCTCCGCTTTCGGCTGGGGACCAGTCATTTTCAATTCAGAGCCCTGCCCTTTGGTCTCACTACAGCCCCCAGAGTGTTCACCAAATGCATGGCAGCGGTCACGGCTCACCTGAGATGTCAAGGATTCCAGGAGTTTCCGTATCTCGACGACTGGCTCCTCTCAGCCACCACCAGGCATCAACTTCTCCAAGCCAGAGATTATACTCTACGTCTCTGCGGTCAGTTAGGAATTTCAGTCAACTTTCAAAAGTCTTCCTTATCACCCTCCCAATCTATCACCTTTATAGGCACAAATCTAGACACTACTCCGATGTCAGCAAACCTAACCAGTCAAAGAATCCTAGATATCCAAAACCACGTTCAGATCATCCTATCCAGCAAAAGGGTACAAGCCAGGTTGGTCCTGAAAGTGCTGGGCCTCATGGCAGCTGCCATCACACTTCTCCCTCTGGCCCGTTTTTACATGCGCCTCCTACAATGGATGTTGTTCACCCAATGGTCCCTCCAGCAGCTTCCCATGCGTCACAAGATCCTGGTGACACAAACCTGCAAGAGCCATCTATCCTGGTGGACTTCCTCTCCCCTAGTCCATCAGGGCAGACTATTTGTCCCCCCGGCCCCGGTAGCCACGGTCACTTCGGATGCCTCCCTGATCGGGTGGGGGGGAGCATTATCAGGGCAGGATGGTTCATGGCACGTGGCAACCGTTCGAATACCACCTGCACATAAATGTCCTAGAGATGAGAGCAGTGCTTTTAACGTTGCAAGCCCTCAACGACTTTCTTCCCTTAGGAACTATTGCAGTTCACACGGACAACATGTCCGTGGTGTGGTACATCAACAAGCAGGGCGGAACCAAGTCCTATCCCTTGTGTCGAGAAGCTCTCAGACTTTGGCAATGGGCGATCTCCTCTCATCGGTTTCTGGTAGCAACGCATATCCCCGGGAAAAAGCGGACAGACTCATGCCTCACGAGTGGTCTCTCAAGCAATCCATAGTGGAGGAGATTTTTCAGAAGTGGGGCCGCCCATGCTGCGATCTTTTTGCTACACCCCAAAATAGCAAATGCCCACACTTCTTCTCTCTTTCCACTTCCGTGCCATTCCCCCAGAGATGCTCTTACCCAAGTTTGGCCCCGGGGACTTCTTTATGCCTTTCCTCCCTTACCGTTGATACCTCAAGTACTCCAGAAAGCTACCGTCTTGAGAGCCAAAATGATTCTCATTGCCCCTTACTGGCCTCGGCAAATTTGGTTCCCGTTTCTTCATCGCCATCTCATGGTGCAGCCTTGGCATCTGGATCCAATTCCAGATCTTCTGACCCACCAGTCGGGTCAACTGCACCGATCAATTCGTTCCCTCAACCTCACTGCTTGGTTGCTCCACTTCCTTCCTTAGCCAGGCTTCCTATGATCTCTAACCCCGTTAGAGATATAATAGTAGCTTCTCTAAAGTCCTCTACCAGGAGGGTTTACACTAGTAAGTGGAAACGTTTCTCTTTTTGGGCAAAGTCTAAGAACATAGATCCTTTTACTGCCCCTATTCAATCGGTCTTGGACTTTCTTGCTGAAATTTTTCGCTCCGGTTCTTCTGCTTCCACAGTTAAGGTCCAGTTGGCAGCAACCTCTAATTTCCATGTCGGATTTGCAGACCACAATATCATGTCTCACAAACTTTGTAAAGCCTTTCTCAAAGGGGTGTTCCTTCTTAAGCCCCCTGTTAGAGATCCTCCACCACAGTGGGACCTAAATCTAGTGCTGGCATCCTTGATACTTCCCCCTTTCGAACCGGCTGCTACATGCTCATTAAAATGTCTTTCTTGGAAGACTCTCTTTCTAGTTGCTATTACTTCGACTAGGAGAGTGTCGGAACTACATGCCCTCTGTGTTCGTCCCCCTTACTTGGTCTTATCCTTAAGAACCAATCCATCCTTTTTGCCCAAGGTTGCTTCAAAAACAAATTTAAATCAATCCATTGACCTTCCTGTATTTTTTCCCAATTCTAACAGGGCAGAACAAAAACTGCATTGCCTAGATGTTCATCGCCAACTCAGATATTATTTGGACAGAACAAAGCAATTTAGGAAATCTGATCAGCTTTTTCTTTCCTATGCTGAAAATAGGAAAGGTCTTCCTGTTTCTAAAGTAACCTTATCCAGATGGCTATCGTCCACCATTTCTGACATTTATCAGCTGAGGGGCAAACAGCTGATCTCAAAACCTAAAGCGCATTCTACTGGAGGTCTAGCCACATCTACAGCTTTTCAGGCTAGACTACCCTTGGACACTATTTATGCAGCAGCCACTTGGGCCACTCCTCATACCTTCGTTTCTCATTACAAATTGGATTTGGCCTCCAGGGACAGGGCAAGTTTTGGTTCCACAGTTCTCAAGAGTCTGTTCCATTGAGCCACCCAGGATGGGGGTGCTAGGGACGCGGTCCCATCCAGCAAGAATGAAGGCGAGATTGACAACTTAACATTTAGAAGTTATGTACCTACCATAACGTTCCATGTTAGTTGTCTTCTCTCGCCTTCTTTCTTGCGTCCCTCCCTCCTGTCCCCCTAGCCTGGACAGACCTTGTTTTTCCCCTTCTCGGGGAGATTGTTCTCCCTCGGACACCAGTTAGCTCAGGATCTCTGTTACCTGGTTCCTCTTACAGTCTTCTAGGCTAATTATTCTGCTTTCCTTGTAGAAAGATTGCAGGCAGTTTTCCTCTAGATACCAAATGAGATCTGGGTTATTACCGCCTTGCATCATGGGATATAGGGCTGCCTCGAGCTGGTAAAAGTGATTCTTGAGCTTAGCAAGTGCCGAGTCGGAGCCGAGGATCGGCTCCAAACCCATCCAGCAAGAAAGAAGGCGAGAGAGGACAACTAACATGGAATGTTATGGTAGGTACATAACTAAGTTCATAGGTTCATAGGTTCATACTAGGCTATCTGCCCGAGGGCATTTACAAGCCTAGCCCATCGTTTTGTGGCTTAGGCCACCCCTTTAGTATGGGGAACTATACCCATTATTTTTCTGTGCCTCTGTCGAGCAGTGACACTGAGGTAATCCCTGGGGTATATCTGCGATCTCCCATCCATTGGTCAAGATTTCTCTTGAACAAGGCCAGCGAGGTGCTCTGCCTCACATGTACCGGGATTTTGTTCCACAGCATAGGAGTCTTTGGGTGATGAATCTATCCTCCAGCACGTCCTATTAATAGCCGTGTCAAGGTTTAAGTCTCCGCCTTGTGGCTCTGATGGATCTAGATTTTTGAGGTGAAGCATATTCATCAAATCTGGGTTTGACATGGCCTTGTATGTTAGGCAAAGGTCACCTCTGAGCAGCGGTAAGCGACTGAATAGAGCTGGAGTTCTTTCAGTCGGGCAGCATAGGACAGATTTTTGAGACCCTTTATCCTTTTGGTGAGGAACTTTTGTGGCCTCTCCAGCTGCTGCAAGTGTCGGGTCAGATACATTCGAATGGGGCATTGTACTCAATCATTGGTCTGATGAGTGATGAGTAAAGGGAGACTATGACCTCCCTTGATCTAGATGAGAATCCCTTCATGATAAGGTGGGCAATGTAGAAGGTCTTCCTAACTACTTTAGCTACATGGGTGTCGAATGACAGACTACTATCAACCTGGGTCCCCAGGTCCCTGATAACTTCTTCTGTGCTCAGAGGATTGCCACCTATTTGGTAGCTAGGGGTAACCTTGTTTTTCCGAAGGGTATGACTATGCATTTTTGGCATTTAACTTTAGGCCGTGGCTCTGGCAC
>NC_056727.1:1109998833-1110133833 GCF_019279795.1 Protopterus annectens
ATATATATATATATATATATATATATATATATATATATATATATAGAGAGAGAGAGAGAGCTATATATATATATATATATATATATATATATATATATATATATATATATATATATAGAGCTATATATTACATATATATATGATTTTTTTGCACGTTTGTCACGCTTTAATATTTAAATGCATTTCATCTGAAACATTTGACAAAGATAACCCAAGTAAACACAAAATGCAGTTTTTATGTGATGATTTTATTTATTAAGGAAAAATAATATCCAAACATACATGGCCCTATGTGAAAAAGTAATTGCTCCCCTTATTAAATCATGAAATAACTGGTTAATCACATTTTTGGGAAAGCTCAGTTCAATTTCACTAGCCACACCCAAGTCCGATTACTGCCAGACCTGTTGAATCAAGAGATCACTTAAATAGAACCTGTCAGACAAAGTGAAGTAGGCCAAAAGATCCCAAAAAGGAAGACATCATGCCACGATTTAAGGAAATTCTTGCCGCAATCTAAACAAATTCTGGAACAGATGAGAAACAAAGTAATTGACATCTATCATTCTGGAAAAGGTTACAAAGCCATATCTAAAGCTTAGGGACTCCAATGAACCATGGTGAGAGCTATTATTCACAAATGGAGAAAACCTGGAACAGTGCCGAACCTTCCCAGGAGTGGCCAGCCTACAAAAATTACCCCAACAACGCAGTGACGACTCATCCAAGAGGTTACAAAAGAACCCAGAACATCTAAAGAACTCCAGGCCTCACTTGCCTCAGTTAAGGTCAGTGTTCATGACTCAACCATAAGAAAGAAACTGGGCAAAAATGACATTCATGGCCGAGTTCCAAGCGAAAACCATTGCTGACCAAAGAGAACATAAAGGCTCGTCTCACTTTTGCCAAAAAACATCTTGATGATCCCCAAGACATTTGGCATAATAGTCTATGGACGGACGAACTGTAGATTTTATATATAGATATATATATATATATATATATATACATATACATATATACACATATACATATACATATATATATATATATATATATATATATATATATATATATATATATATATATATACACATATATACACATATATATATATATATATATATATATATATATATATATATATATATATATATAGATAGATAATCGGACACAGAGGGAGAGAGAGAGAAATCTCTGGAGTCATTTCTGAAATACCAGTTCATATCATACCCATGTAAAACACTCACTCCCCCAAGTCTCATCTTTTGATCTTGTGTGCTTTACAAACTAGATGCAATGCTTAAGCCACCTTTCTTCTCTCTTGGTCAAAAAAGGTTACCTAAAGAATGTGCACTCCCAGATTACGCATTTGAATTATTCATGAACACAGCACTGACTTAATGCTGTCGGCATGGTTAAACACCATAAAAACTGAAACTAGTCACTTGACCATGAAATGCAGCATTATGAAAAAAATTGCTGAAATTCCCAACTTCAAATGCAAGGTCAGATCATCAGACCATTTAAATAAAGATACAGAAATGAAGGTCACACAAAACAATACTGCAACTACTACCACAAACTCTAGTACGGTTTACAAAATATTAAACTGCAACATCCCCAGCTCAAGTTTAAATGATGAAGCAAATATGGTGCTGCTGTCTACTTCCAGAAAACTAACATCTACCGTATCAGTCAAGATATCAAGATTCCCAAACTCTTCCAAGCTTGACCACCTTGAAATACATGCTTCCGAGCAAAATTATGTCTCGGAACACAAATTAGATGTATTACACAGATGTGGGCCAGCCGTAACACAGAAAGGCCTAGAGACCTTTTTGAAACACTAAAACAACCCTTTGCAGTACTGTACAAACAAGATACAACCCTAAAAGGCACCTCTTGGTCAAAAAGGTCACCTGACAGGGCTTTAGTGCATTTGTGTAATTTGTGCTCCAGAGATATTTAATTAAGAAATACTCCTGTACTTAATAAAATCTCTTTCTCATACTCCTAAACATTTGGTTAGTTTTAATGCATCTGAATAAAAGGCTCTTAATCTAACATCATGTAAATATTTGCAGTTGATTGCAAAACACAAAGTAAAACTGCTGGGCACTAAGGCTGTACAGGCATGTCTACTGACTAGGAAGACAGATGCCTAGATTACACTATCAATTTTACATAACTGGCAAGGCAACAAATACCACCCTATGTTTGGGAAAGACACACTGAACAGCCAGAGTTAATTACAGTTCAGACTACAGTGTCTTGTACTCTGGTTAATTAAAACAGAGGGACTAACAGAACAACACAGCCTTTAGAATGTATACAACCCATCCACATAAAATACAGAAGTTGCTAGTATTTTTAGATAATCTGCAATGGCAAGACAAAACCAGACTTCCCCCAATGGAGGTCAGCAACTTCTTTCTAAAACTTTACTCACATAGATTTAACATGCATCACTTCCACACAGTGTGATACCAAAGTTCCCACAATAGCATATATTCATACTCTAGAAAATTTCTGATTTTTAAAATAAAATATACTCTCTTCCCTTTCTAAGTCCTGGATCTTCAGCAGATTAGCTACCGTAGAGCAGCAAAGACGGGTCAGAACACCACCAAAGTTTGCAGTACCATTTTCTTGAACAAAGTCAAAAGCTGTTGCAGCAGATTTTGTGATGCCACAGATAAAAGTAATAGTGACTCTTGGTACATTTTGTCCAAATAAGGCAATCAACGGGACCATATTATCCAGGAGGAATTTGGAAAACAAGGCAAGGCTGTTCTTGAGTTGACAGCTTTTGTAAAGACCATGTGTATAGCTCCAGAGAAATTAGGGATGCAGCTTTAATATGTTGCAACAGACTGCAAAATTTTGGCTGCAGTTATGACTAAAGGCCAAATTTACAGTCAGCTCCATTGGCACAGGGAGATAAAGATCTAACTCCAAAAGAACCAGCCAAAGTTCACCTAGCAGCTCAGGCACCTGGTGAAGCTGGCATGACACAGAAGAATGAGAAGTCTCACGTGACGCACACTGTGTGACGTGCATGATTGCCAATGCCCCTTTGCAAATAGGGTAGAATCCCAGGAATCACAACAGAAGTGCCCATCTACAAAGGGATAGGGCCAGTTAATCATGCCACATAGAGGTGTCACATGCATCTTAAAAATGCACTGCACATTAACCTCTTGGAAATGGAGGATCAAGCATGCATGCAGCCACCAAGGTCTTCTCTTTCGGCTGTTCCCGTTAGAGGTCGCCACAGCAGATCATCTGTTTCCATTTCTTCATCCTCTGCATATTGCTCCGTCACACCATCCGCCTGCATGTCCTGTCTCACAAAGTCCATAAACCTTATCTTAAGCCTTCCTCTTTTCCTCTTACCTGGCAGCTCCATCCTTAGCATCCATTTCCCAATATACCCATCATCCCTCCTCAGCACATGTCCAAACCAATGCAAACTCACCTGTCTCCAAACTGTCCAACCTGAGCTGTCCCTCTAATATACGGATTCCTAATCCTGTCCATCCTTGTCCTACCCAGTGCAAATCTGAACATCTTTAACTCTGCCACTTCCAGCTACGACTCCTGCCTTTTTGTCAATGCCACCATCTCCAACCCATACAATATAACTGGTCTCACTACCCTCTGCAAGACCTTCCCTTTCACTCTTACTGGTGCCAGTCTGTCACAAATCACTCCTGACACTTTTCTCCACCCATTCAGCCATCAAGGTAACAAGTAGAAAACCTGACGACCCCCCCCCCCCCGAAAGCTGCCTCAGTGACCACTCTTCTTGGTCTGCTCTCCTGCTGGTAATGGGGAAGGATGGATGGCTGTCAATCAATGGGGACAAAAATAAAATGGGGAATTTGCATCTGACAAGCTGTTTTCACAGTAGCAAGCTTTTAGATTAAAAGTAAAAACCCTGGGTGGGGGTGAAATAGAAAGAAGGGTGCTGAACTGACTTAAGTTTATACTCCAGTGTCAGTAAGAATACACAGATTTGAAATGTGTAATTCCGCGGTGGTGCAGCAGTAGCGTTGTTGCCTCACAGCAAGAGGTTCTCCCATTCGATTCTCGGCTGGAGTGCGGGGAGTGCCTTCTGTGTGGAGTCTGTATGTCCTCCCCGCGGTTGGGTGGCCGTTCGAAAGACATGTGTAAATGGGCATGCCTTAGTTGAAGGTTGAACGTCGAACTGGCACCTTAGCGTTCGTGAAAATCTACTGCCAATCATTAGCAGACTGGAGCTCCGCTGTGGCGACCCCTAACCGGGAAAAGCCGAAAGACAACAACAACTATTAACAGCCTTAATATGCATTCCCTCTAGTGCAATTCTGGAAGTTCGTTCTCAGATTTCCAATGGATGTGTGCTGAGCCTTCTGAAAAAAATTAATCTTACAGTTCAAACAAATGTTCATATCTCTTGCACAATAAATATTACAGAAGTGCAGATGGCAAACTATTCAGCACAAATATTTATAACTGCAGCATCAGCTTCTAAAGGTTTTACTCCGGCTTTTATAATTCACAACAAAAAACATGTAAAGTTTTGCAAACTTTATGAACTACTCAGTTCTTAAATAACCTTTCAAGCTATGCACACACACACACACTAAGCAACAATTTGATCAGCTGTGAGCTTTCATATGAGGCTGAACAGGTCTGTTACTTTTTTGTGAAGCTATTAATAGAAATATGAACATTTCAATGAAAATAAACACCCCATAAAAAAACATTAAGCATATCGTTGCCTGCAAAGACCAAATATCAATGCAGTTATGCGGCCTATTATGTAAGCTTTAAGATGAAACCTTTCAATAGACTGAATGTACCAAAGTTTTGCAGTTATTACTGTAAACATGAACAAGCAATCAGTCTAGAGATGCCTAGGAGTGATCCTAGGGAAATGCCTAGATGTGTCAATACAGTCAACGTAACAGGACGCTAAAACACACATGTAGCAGGATATGAACAAATAAAGAATATTGTACGCTCCAACATACAAGTCAAAATAAAGGCAGTCATTTCAAACACAGACGTCATGGTGGTGATGACCCTATACTTATCTAGCCACTGTCTCATTCTGTTACACAAACAGCTACAGCACTGACATTGCCTTGACAAGCAAAATACGTAAGTTAAGAACTTAATGCAAAGTCCAAATGAGATTTTCTAACTTATTGTTGACTACAATGTCTAATGTCTAAAGAAGGCAATAATACATACACCAGGTTTTCACAAAAAAAAAAAAATTAATGGCATGGACTTTTTTTTTTTAAATTATAAAGAAGCAACCACAGCATTTAATTTCTTTCCTGTTGATAACAGTTCCACACTTCTAAGTAGCGGTTAAATCCAATTATCTCTTTCCTTCACACACACATCCTTGCAAGCACAAAAAATCAGGTACATTTACAGACAAGACTACCAGAGATAGGTAGCTCACATGCAACTGAAATTGTTAATCTTAAGATAAAGACATCTATGGCTATGAGCCATGTGCGGCCAAGGATATCTTGCCTTCAGAAAAGCTCAAAAAATGGACACTCACTCATGTAAGAAATGAATCCATAGATTCTTATAAGAAATGAGAAGTTATGTACTTACCATAGCATTACAAGTGAATGAGCTAGCTGGTCCTTTTCAAACAAGCCTAAAGTCACAAGTACAGCCACAACATTCTTGAAATTTTCCCATGCTTCCAATCCCCTCCTCTTATCTCTAATGTTCTACAAACTAGCTTTCTCTTCAGACTTCTGCCACGCCATGCTAATGTGCATCACACACTAAATGTATAACCACTACCAACCCTCTACACCATGTCTACACAGGGAAGAAGAGAGTGGATATGTTAATAAGGATGGACTTGCTTATCCAGGTCTAACTACGGTTATGAAGTGGATTAACCTTTCGTTTCTTGCAGGAGGAGATTCCCCATAATAAAAGAGTAGAGTCCCAAGCTTATCCTCCTGGGTAATCACTAGCAGAGGAATGTACCCCTAAACCTTGGGCCCGAAATTGATACCAACATCTAGAGATAACATTAAGCTTGTAGTATCTTGCAAAAGTATAGAGCTCATGTAGATGCTACAAAAGTATCAAATGATGCCTTTCTAAAAAATGCTCGAGTAGACACTGCCATGGAGGGGCGTAGCAAGCAAATCCTATTTTCTTAGTACTACCCACCCCCAACATCTCTCAAAAATGCTGCCTTCCCGCCAGCATTTAATAAATTAAACATTTTCAGGTCCTCCCCCTTAAATATATTTTAGATTAGCAACACTGCATCTGTTAAAGGCATTCATTTACAGAGTTATACACATAAAATGACCTGAAAAAAATGTTTATATGGTGATCAGAAAAAAAATGGACTCTGGGTACAAAAAGAGTATGCCTGGCTACACTCTTGCTGCCAGGACTAAGTGAGCACTAGGCACAAAAAGCAAAAATTGTTGTATTTCTAAAAGCATACAACAAAGTTGGTCAACCATTTAACTTTACATCAACTTTATTACTAGAAAATATATTAACAATTGAGAGTCTTTCCTTGTAGCTTTGTTCTGTCCAGTTAAAAATCTGAGTTGGATGAGAGCATTCATACAAAGCAAGAAATATTCACTTCTGGTACAGTTATTATCGAAGAATACAGGCAGGTTGACAGACTGAGGTTAGTCTAAGTTGCTACCTTATATATAAATGACAGGATTGTTCACAGTAACACTTGTCCTTGCAGAAAATTACATACGTAAGCACACGACTTATAACTGAGAATCTCTTTTTGTTGAATAGCCACTCTAAAGAATGATTTCAATTATCCAAGTTTGCAGAGGTGCACCTTGTGAGGCTGCCAGCTCAGCTACCTGGAATTTTGTAAATAATCCTAGGTCATCTGTGAATAGTAATGTGATCCATAAGCTTGTCTTACAAATGTTAAGAGAACTGTATGTTATGGGATTAAACTACTACTGCAGAAATGTGTGTTAGAACTGTAGGTTATATACTGAGCTTCAAGAATGTAACCACAGTGTACCCTGCTGGAAAAGAGCAGAAATAGGTATAAACTATATGCCTGTGCAAATGCATGCTTTCATAGTAAAAGTTGGAACATACGGAGTTAACTTGCAAAATTCTAAGAAAATAGGTTGAAAAGTAAAGAGTTTTACAATGTGATATAAAGTTAGTTAATACAACAAGAAGACAGGAGGTCTACAGCTAGAAGGTCTTTCTATGGTCTTGAAAAACAGAAATAATTACTAGGTTTCAAATACAGAGTGTTTTTATTGCTCTGTGACTTCCTAGTAGCTACACACCTGAGAGAGAAGTATTTTTGACACAGAGGTGTTAAATTCTGTTGGTATCTGTTTAGCCTGGAAACTGGAGGCAGGTAACAAAGAGTGATGTAACCCAGCAGTAATGTGTATTATTAATTTAAGAACTCTCTCTCTCAGAGAAAGTCGGGGCATTTGTATCTTGTCTTTGGACCTGAAAACATCCATTCGGCACTTCTCATCTGTATTTGCCTTGCTCTGTAAATAAGATTTAGGTATAGTATTTCTCTTCAAAATAGATAGGAATATAGTAGGATTAGTTTAGATGTTTTCTGCATTTGAGACTGTTCTGCAATGTTCTTTTAAAATAGTTCCTGTGATTCTGAACTCTGTAGTCACTGTGCTGAGTTGCTGAATATTGTCTTGTTCTTTTATTATTAAAATATATTTAAACCTTTTAATTGTGGCTGGTTTGTTTAGGAGATATGGAAGCTCTTAGATAACTTGCATATGTATTTGGTGACAATGTATAGGCCACTCCTAAATAGCCTTGGTCACACTTACCATTTGGATAATAGTAACATTACACAGTAGAATTGGTCACTCTTTGGGAAGGGCCTTATGGTAGCTGATAAGAGGTTCTGGTAGCAGTGGTAACTACCTTATGGTCTGGCCAGAAGGGGGCATAGCTAGTAAACCTTTGCCAGCCTTTTCCAGATGTGCGTTTGTGTATAAATCAAATCTCAAAGTGTGCGTCAGCTACTTGGACAGGGACACGAAGCATGGGGTGGACGTGGTTTGGAACCCTAGCTAAGGACTCAACTCTATAGCTGTGCCAGTGGGAAGTCTTACTGGGGATCTGAGAGAGAGATAACCCTGGCTAAGGACTCAACTCTATAGCTGTGCCAGTGGGGAGTCTTACTGGGGATCTCAAAGACGGAGAAAGAAAGAAACCAGTCTCAGACTGACTGTGATCTCTATGTGCTCTTAACGGAAATTGTTCTTTACTGTGTGTGTATTTGTCATCCTCCCAATGTGCATGTCCCTCACTGGTGAGGTTTGTGGCTCCTTGCTTACTGGGCCAGTGCAGGAGCATCACACACCTTAATACAGGAATAGCATAAATTAATTCTGTCTCAAAGATCTGAGAAAAGTATTCATGTAGCACTGCTGAAACTGGAGTAGCTCAAACACTTAACTAAAGCAGGAAAAGTGATCCAGGCCTACTGTGTCACAAGTCCACTTTGAGTCTAGCAGTTTGAAACCCCCCCCCCCCCGACTTACTTCAGTATCACTGGGGCTACTTGTGGATCCTAAGGGCATTCTGGGTCACAGCAGTCTCTGCTTCCATCCTGAGGGGAACTTTTAGATGTACTACCCACTTCCGGTCTTGCCACCAGAGAGTGAGGGAGAGTGAGGGACAGAAAACATCCTCTGATTTCTGCTGGCTTGGAGATGGTCCGAGGATCTTGTATGCACATCTGACTTTATACCCTTATGCTAACAAGCTGAGGGCATAATCAGGACTTGTGTCCTAAGAAAGGAAAGCATTTGTACTGTGGCCGGATATTAATGAGCTACAAACCATCTGTTAATAATACTGCAACACTGATCAGCAGGAAATCTGCTGTTATGGTAAGTTCTTGCACAACTGTACTTGATCTTACCTGCAGAGTTCAAGGTATAAGCTCTCAGGCTTAGTCTGATGCACTGTTGTTCAGCGAATTGGTGGAAGTGGTTGGTCTGAAAGGCATACCCACCTTTCCCCAGATTTGCATCACCCACCAATGTTTTAATAGCACAGGGTGGTTTCATGGGGTCCACCTGTTGGTCTCAAATGCTGCTGAGAACTACTGCAGTTTTGTCACATGTAGCCTGGCTACAGTGCCATAAAGCTAGGGTGCTCAGGGCTTGCTTGGCAGTCCATTTTGTCTCTCTTGCTCATAGTCTGAAACAGACTTGTCAGACTGCACCTTCTCCATGGGGAAGATTATTCACTTGGAAGGGCCAGAACCGATTTGGGCAGGTTGGGGTCCAGTGGTAGGCTGTTAAGGCATCAAACAGTAACCTGTAATGCCTTCTACATCTCATGTACAATTTGCATCAGGAGCAGGCAGCCATCTAGGTAAAGAAAGATGTGAATGCTTTTTTTGTTATGCAGTGAACTATCACTGGGGCCAGACATTTTGTAAATACCTATTTAGTAGCAGCTAAATAAAAGGGCAAGGGAAAACTGGAAATGAAAACAAACTCATGTGCCCCTTGAAAATGGGGATATTGCAAGTAGGCTCTTCTGCCTAACACATGTAGGAAACTTTGAGGGCTTAGTAATGGAAGAACTGGCTTCAGAGTTAGCTTTCTGAATTTTACTACCATTGGGAACTTGTCTAGCTTTAACAGGTTAAGAAATGGTCTCCATGTTCTGCCTATATTAGTTATTAGGAAGCAGTCTGGGTCAAATCCTTTTGCTTCTTCATTTCTAGGAATCTTCTCTATGGTATCAATAGTCTACCAGAATTAATGCCATTGGGTGTTCTTCATTTTTTGGCACAGACTGGATGCCATTATCTTGTGTTTTTTTATTTATTTTTTTAACTGTTTTTGTCAGAAATTGTAGTTTGTTACCCCTGACCAGTATAGGTAAGATCCACAGATCCCTTCTTAAGCTGCATCAGTGCTGGAAACGGGAGTCCAGATGGATCCCCTGTCTTGGGGTTCTGATGAAAGCAAAGGCTTGGGTTGGGAAAGGATGGGGATTTGGGGTGGGAGGATGAGGAGGCTGGAGTTCAAACAGCTGCTCAATGTTGGGTGGAGTACCCTGAGGCCCCCCTTGCTTCTGAATTCATTCTGCCAGCACTTCTTCTGAAAGACATTCTTACCTTTGGCTTATTTACCCTTTCCCTGTCTCTGTTGAAAGACTCTTCCTTAGATGAGTAATTCCAGGTTTAATTGTGCCTGACAGATTATCCACTAGTTTTTGAGAACAGAGTATGCTTGGTAGTTTAAACAGCAGTTACTTAAGTAATTGAGGTATTAAGGAGCTACATCTTCACATCATCTGACAAGGGACCAAGTTCTCAGCCAGGAGTCTTAAGTACAGTATTGAGGAAGCAAAGGTTATCATACAGCATCTATCAAGAGTAAATGTGTTTCTTTTAGATAAAAAAAGATAATGTAGTTATAAGAAATATTGAGATGTGACTAAAATTGAAGGCAAAAAGGGTGGGCAAAATTGCTTTCTCATTTTTATTTATTTCTATGGAAATCCCATTTGCAACTCAAAGGTAGGGTGCACCTTTTACATAAGGTGTGTAATGGTAGTGGATAGGTATTCCCAGTGAATATTGTGCTTGAGAAGTTAGTGTCTTGAATGTTGGTAAGTATGCATTCCAGTGTGCTGTGGTAATCTGTGGAAGTTTTTAGCTGTGTAATGCCTCTCTTTGGTAGAGATGAGGTGTGACTTAAGGCTGTGATACTCCCTTACAGGAATTTACTCATGGCTGGACTGTGTCAGTAAACAGCATTGCACCTTTTGCACCAAAAGTAAATTGGACATTATTTTCTGGGAAGTTGGCAACATTCTTGATAAAAGACCAAACTTGGACACAGACTATTAGTGCACGATCTCAACAAAAAACTGATGATAGGGGCATGTTGCAAATCTTTAGAGTAATTTTCTGTATCAGGAACTTGGCCTTTTTAGGTAAGGGAATGTATTGAGTATAACAGTGGTTCAAGAAGTTCATCAGAACTGTATTTCCATGCTTGTTTCACAGTCCATGTCTAGCTCAGCTGGCAGTAGTAAAGCCTTACAAGGTTTCAAGGTTGGGCCACTGCTGCTCAGCACTGTCACTGAAGATTTATTACAATTTAATATAAAAAATTAATCCTGTCACTGCATACACAGAGCTGAGTTGGCCTAGTGGTGTGTTGCTGTGACAATGCATTTAGGAAATGTGCAATGATCTAGTGAATGATGGTCAAACTTGTACATTAGTCTGAGATGTCTTTGCATTTCTAGGACTGAGTAATGCAAGGTCTTGCCCATGTGATCTTTGAGCCCCAGATATGGATATGTGCTGAGAGTGGTACATTTCTGTGTTTCTGTAATGTGAATTATTCCAGGTAGTCCAGGGAAGTGTCCGAAGCAATTAAAATGCGACTTGTGGAAGCTGCATTCTGGATGTGACAGATGGAACAGTATCCAGTTTTCTCGACCCATGTTTGAATATTTCAGCTAGAGAGCAAGAGCGTGAAAGTAGAATGATATACTCTGTCTTTAGCTTGAATGTGAAGAAGTAACTGTAGATTAGTAACATGTATATACCATTTGTTACTTTTGTTGAAAAGATCTATGTAGTCTACAAGGGACAGAAGTAAAAAGTTCCCTGAAGATGCTCTTGAGACCTGTATGTTAGGGGCATTGGGAAGAATACAACATATTTGTCCAATGAACTATGAACACAGTATAGCAACAAAAGTGGTTGTGTTGCCTCATAGGTCTGATGTCTGGGGTTTGATCTTAGCTTCCAATTATCTGCATAGAGATCCCGGTTCCACTGTCCATGTAGGTTTTTCTCCAGGTACCCCTGTTTCCTCTTGCATTATAAAGGAACCGAGTATAATAGATTAGTCCAGATAAAATCACTTAAGGTAGCAGGTCAAGGAGACTCTCTCACGGATGCCCTCCCCGTGGGAATATTAAAGACGCCTTGTTGAAGTTTCCAATACTTTAATTTAGCCAAGCGGGTAGATGGACAAGTGTTCTTGTTCAGTAGAGACTTCCTCGTCCTTGAAACCTCCAACTCCAGGGCCTTACAGGAAGAAGCACAATTGCAAGAAGAAGTCTTGAACTCCCTCTGTAGTACTGCATGTAGGATATTGGTGGCATTGAGTGTGGGTTTCCCAAATGTCCCTCCAGATAACCCCAAGTTTATGGACTTCTAGGATATGATGAAGCAGAGAGTAGTGTAGCCCTTAGACCCTACAATATCACTGTAAAGGATCCTGCAAGAGGCCTTCTTTTTCCCCACAAGCTTCTTGTGAAGATCTTCTTCCCACACTACTCTAGTGAGGTGAATACTTGCTACACTGTATGTCTGTGAACAGAAAGCTTAGACTGTATCTGAACAGATCAAAATTTATTATGAAATATTCCCACTTGTTGAATTTATATATTTATTTTGCATTTGTTAACTGGAAGAGAATGAGAGGGAGAGCAGGTTGGATGGTGTGCAGATAGTGAATCAAAGTGCAGTGGATTAGCAAGGAGGAAGTAAGGATAGCTACGAAGAGGATGAAGAATGGAAAGGCTGTTGGTCCAGATGACATACCTGTGGAAGCATGGAGGTGTTTAGGTGAAATGGCAGTGGAGTTTTTAACTAGTTTGTTTAATGAAATCTTGGAAAGTGAGAGGATGCCAGAGGAATGGAGAAAAAGTATCTTGGTACCGATGTTTAAGAATAAGGGTGATGTGCAGAGCTGCAGTAACTACAAAGGGATTAAATTGATCTGTCACAGCATGAAGTTACGGGAAAGAGTAGTGGAAGCTAGGTTAAGAAGGGAGGTGATGATTAGTGATCAGTATGGTTTCATGCCAGGAAAGAGCACTACAGATGCGATGTTTGCTCTGAGAGTGTTGATGGAGAAGTACAGAGAAGGTCAGAAGGAGTTGCATTGTGTCTTTGTGGACTTAGAGAAAGCATATGACAGGGTGCCTAGAGAGGAGTTGTGGTACTGTATGAGGGCGTCGGGAGTGTCAGAGAAGTATGTAGAGTGGTGCAGGATATGTACGAGGGTAGTGTGACAGCGGTGAGGTCTGCGGTGGGAGTGACGGATGCCTTTAAGGTGGAGGTGGGATTACATCAAGGATAAGCTCTGAGCCCTTTCTTATTTGCAATGGTGATGGGACAGGTTGACAGACGAGATCAGACAGGAGTCCCTGTGGACTATGATGATTGTAGATGACATTGTGATCTGTAGTGAGAGTAGGGAACAGGTGGAGGAGACCCTGGAGGGGTGGAGATATGCTCTAGAGAGAAGAGGAATGAAGGTCAGCAGGACTAAGACAGAATATATTTGTGTGAATGAGAGGGAGGATAGAGGAATGGTGAGGATGCAGGGAGTAGAGGTGGCGAAGGTAGACGAGTTTAAATACTTGGGATCAACCGTTCAGAGTAATGGGGAGTGTGGAAGAGAGGTGAAGAAGAGAGTACAGGCAGGATGGAGTGGGTGAAGAAGAGTGTCAGGAATGATTTGTGACAGACGAGTACCAGTAAGAGTGAAAGGGAAGGTCTACAAGAGGGTAGTGAGACCAGCTATGTTATCTGGGTTAGAGACAGTGGCATTGACAAAAAGGCAGGAGTCAGAGCTTGACGTGGCAGAGTTGAAGATGTTGAGATTTGCACTGGGTGTGACGAGGATGGACAGGATTAGGAATAAGTATATTAGAGGGTCTGCCCAGGTTGGAAGGTTTGGAGACAAAGCCAGAGAGGCAAGATTACATTGGTTTGGACAAGTGCTGAGGAGGGATGCAGAGTATATGCCAAGGATGAAGCTGCCAGGTAACAGGAAAAGAGGAGGGCCTAAGATAAGGTTTATGAATGTGGTGAGAGACGACATGCAGGTGGTTGGTGTGACAGAGCAAGATGCAGAGGACAGGAAGAAATGGAAACAGTTGATTCGCTGTGGCGACCCCTAACTGGAGCAGCCGAAAGAAGATAATTTGTTAATCGGGGGTGTCTGAGCCAAAAAGGCCCTTTTTCAGCAGAAGCCTGGGGAGAAAAGCTCCACAAAGAAAAATTACAGATACATTTAGATATTTAGACATGATCAGTATACACACAAATTACAACAGACATGTTTTTACAGTGGTATGCAGCACATCAACAGTTACAGTGGAGAGAACAAACAAGAAAATATTAATTTAAAAATAAAGGTAATGAATAGATTTGCGGTGTACAGCTGAAATTTGGAACATGGGTAGAATACATGCATAGTGCATGGGTACAGTGCATACATTGTACATTAGCCAGTGTTTGTAAGTAAGAGCGAAAACTATTATCAAGTACTCAAGGTTTAGTATGTGTACCTTATCTGCTTTCACTAGCCTGGAGAGCAAACTTTGCTTGAGATTTTGCATAATGAGGTTTTTAAAGGAGGCTTTGGATGATGTGTTTGTATGCTAGTGGGGAAGAGAGTTCCATTTTTTAGCCAGTGAACTACTATATAGTGCATCTCCAAAGCTATTGTAGCTGTTGGTGACTTCTAGTAGTAGTTCATAGGTTCATACTAGGCTATCTGCCCTAGGGCATTTACAAGCCTAGCCAGAATGTGTTTGGCTTTCGCCACCCATGTTAAATTTATTTTGCTATGCCCTTTTTCGAGGTTAGTATACTCTGCCGCTGTCTAACAGTGACACAGAAGTGATACCCGGGGTAAACCTATGATCTCCCATCCACTCAAGATTCCTCTTGAAGAGAGTCAATGAGGGACTCTGCCTAACATGGACTGGGATTTTATTCCAGAGTGAAGGGAGCCTCTGTGTTATGAATCTGTCCCTCCAGCATGTCCTATTTATTTCAGTGCTGAGGTTCAAGTCTCTTGAGCGCGTAGCTCGATGGGATTTGGATTTTCTGAGGTGCAGCATGTTCATTAATTCTGGGTTGGACATGGCTTTATACGTCAGGCACAGATCGCCTCTGAACAGGCGGTATGCCACTGAGTAGAGCTGGAGTTTCTTTAACCAGGCAGCATATGGCATCTGTTTGAGCCCTTTGATCCTCTTGGTGAGGTACTTCTGGGGTCTTTCCAGCTGCTGCAGGTGTCTGGTAAGGTACATCCCAAAAGGGGCATTGTACTCAATTATGGGCCTGATGAGGAATGAGTAAAGAGGCACGATGACCTCCCCTGATCTAGATGTGAATCCCTTCATGATTAGGTGGGCTACATAAAATGTTTTTCTAACCACCTTGGCCACGTGGTTGTCAAATGAGAGATTGCTATCAACTTGGGTCCCCAGGTCCCTAATTACTTCTTCTGTACTTAATGGATTACCACCTATGTGGTAATTTGTGGGCACTTTGTTTTTGCCTAAGGTGATGACTATACACTTTTTGGCATTTAGCTTGAGGCCATGGCTCTGGCACCAGTTGTCTGTTTCTATGAGGCCCTTTTGGAGGATGCTTGTGTCGGCTGGAGAGTCTATTATGGTGCCCAGTTTGCAGTCTGCGAACTTGGTCAGCCACAGTCCTTCCGTGTGGGCCTGTACCTCCGAGAAATATATACCGAACAAGAGAGGTCCCAGGACTGAGCCTTGTGGGACACCACTTGTAACTGGTTTGGAGTCTGACATGGCTCCAGCAATTCTAACCATGTGGGTTCTGTCCTTGAGCCAGTTTGCAATCCATCTAGTGACATAGGGGTTTATATTTAAGCTGGTGAGCTTATCTATAATGCCCGAGTGGGGTATTGTATCGAAGGCTTTTTGCAAGGTCCAGGTAGGCTGTGTGGACCACCACAAAAACTAGCGGGTTGAAAAAATATTCGGAAGAGAGTCAGGAATTCTCATTATATTCTGTTTCTTACAAGTTACTAAAGTGTGACTTCTGTTGGTCTATATGCAATTTTCTGATCAGGTTCTATTTGATAGTTTATGCTTAGAATGCACATCCACTCCCCATCAAAGACCCTAATACTAAAAACAAATAAACAGTAAAACACATGGCAAATACATTACACAATGCCTTCCAAGATTACAAAATAAGGTTCACTTACAAAAGGAGAGAGTCAAGTAACTTCTTTCAAAAAATATCTTCATTTGTATATGGAAAGTAGGAAATATCAACATGAGATTATGGCAAGCAACCTTCTTGAAAGCCATTAGGTTGTAAGCTTGATAAAACTATGACAACATTACACAATGCCTTCCAAGATTACAAAATAAGGTTCACTTACAAAAGGAGAGAGTCAAGTAACTTCTTTCAAAAAATATCTTCATTTGTATATGGAAAGTAGAAAATATCAACATGAGATTATGGCAAGCAACCTTCTTGAAAGCCATCAGGTTGTAAGCTTGACAAAACTATGACAACATAATCCAAAATAACACGTTTTGAAAAAGCAAATGCAATAGGATAATAAACTCATAAATTTCGGCAACAGCATAGCACTATCACTGGAGAAATTAAGCCACAATTTTTAAAAGCAGAGAGTACCTAAATAAAGCACAGGATCAGACCTGGGTGGAAACAAAAAACATACCTACCATACAACCTGTGCAAATGCTTGCAAGCATCAAAAACCACATACATTAAAATAGATTTAGAAGACATTGGGCTTAGTTGCTTCTCAACAGCCTATGCACCTAAAAATCTAAAGAGTCACTGTTGTCTCCTCCATAACGGCAGCTCCGGAACGAAACCCAATAACTACAGATCCATCATTTTCACTTGCAATACTTGAAAAACTATGAGAGCATTACAGAGGAGGTCATTAAAAAATGATGCAGATAACTTCCAGACCCTTAAATGTAATCAGGATTTGTTTTTTTGATAAGGTCACAGAAGCTTTAGACAAGGGCCAAACTGCCCATGCTGCCCACACAGACCTCACTCAAATCAGTGGCACTAGTCCCCAAGCAGGTATCACAAGAAAATTCTCAAACATGATCCTTGCCTTAGATTCTGTCATAAATCTGCAAAGTTATTGGTGTTTTTTTTCCCTCTCATTGCTATTTTTACTTGGAGACCAACTACCTGCAGGTGCAAGCAATTAACCTTGAAAGCTCGGAGTATTCTTTGCTGAAAGAAGTGCAAAAATGCAAGCAGCTCAGTGAAAAATAAAGAATGGAAATATGGGAAGCGAGTAAGAGATAGCAGCCTTAACATCCGAATGCATTTAATAAAACAGTGTGCAATTCAATTTTATTTAAAAACAGTCAGTAACTTGTCTTCTGAAAGCACGCAAACTGCTTTTCATATCTGGGAGGGGAATAGAAACAAGAATAGACAGCAATCAGATTAAGTGGGAACACAGGCTGTTACTCTGCTTTTTCAGTGGCAACCTTAACTTTAGATTAGGGTATGCCTGTGGATACAACTGTTGATCTGGGACAAATTATTCCTATTTAGAGGATTAAACATTTTTGAAGACATACATAGTTTTCAGCAATTCTTCCAAGTTAAACAGGGTATGGGGGTGTTCTGAAAATGTATTTAGTTTTTTGCTTGAGGATTTTCAATAAAACAGAAGTCTTGAAAATGTTACATAAGCTCAAACGGAGATGAAAAGAAACAGCGTAAAAGATAGCCTGTCAAACATTAGTCTATGCATATACAAAAATTGAAACTGCACATTAAAAAAAACTGACACACACACACACACACACACACACACACACACACACACACACACACACACACACACACACACACACACACACACACACAGTGGGAACAATCGCTTTTTATCATAATGGCTAAACTATCCATATCCCCTTGGAATGTAGCCTTACAGGAATATACAAAAAGGAAATCATATTGAATTGCATTACGAAATCCACAGTGCAAAATAAAAAAATGTTGCAGGAGACACATTTGGAAAGAAGCAAGCATGTGAATTTGGTCTATTCAGCAGAGTATCCGGTATAAAGGAAAGGGGGTAATAATATTGATTGCCAAAGGGGCTTCAATATTAAGAGAAGAAAAATTACGATAAAATAGTAGCATTGTGGTAATAAGGGTCTACTGACAAGAAAGGATTACACTGGCATGCATTTATATTCGACCAAAAACTGTTATTACAGAGCATGGGAATATTTCTCGCAAAATAATCAACTTTCAGCAGGGAATCTTACTTAGAGGTGTGGACTGGAACTTGATTTGCAATAATAAGGCTGTATCACAAGAACCTAGAATGGAAAATACAAGACAGTAGACTTCTGAAGACAATTATGAACAAATTTTGTATAGAATATGTAAATTCAGTAGTAGGAACTCTGACAGAATTTATACATTATATACCAGAGTACAATAACCTAGCTTGACTGGATATAAATTATATTTCACAGAACCATTTACAGTTAATTGAAAGCTTTGATTCATCCAATAACTATTTCTCATCATGCACAAATAAAAACTAAAATAAAAATGCATGGTAACTAGTTAAAAAGGAGACGCTGGCAGTTTTCCACAGTCCTTTTAAAAACAGATGAATTTAAGAAAATCAGTACTGGAAATTAATTCCAGAGTTAATGAAGATAAACATTTCTTCATGTGTAATAGCTAGTGAGTGGGATAAAAATAAAAATGAAATTTAAAAATAGGCAGAAATAAGAGAAAAATATGGTTAAGAGGAATTAGAACACTGACAAAAATTCAAGTATTGCAGAGTAAGGGGAATCTTGCAGAAGAGGAGGAGGAACTGCATGATACTAAAGAGAAAATAAAGGAGTATTTCTATAATGTGCACAAGTTTAAAAAGACAGCTGTTAAGCCACTATTTTTTGGACAACTCCAGAACACACACACAAACCTTTAGCACAAAGGAGCCTATAACAACAAAAAAATAAATAAATAATAAAAATATCAGAGGTCCTGTACAGGTAACTACAGACATTTTATGAAAATTATAAAGCAAAGAAATATGGAAATAAAATATCACAAACGGAAATATTCATAGAAGACAACCACGCCAAGGTTAGAGGGAGACAAGGCTGAATAACGAATAGCTGAGATAGGAGAGGAATGTGAGGTAAAAATCAAGTCTGCAGGGGGGTCTCCAAGAATACAGGGTACTCCTGTGTAAGTTGGGAAGAAAGTGATAAAGATCTGGAAGATGTGTGTAACAGTATTTTAAAAGAAAGGGAAGGACCAACATCTTGAAAGAAAACCATGGTGGTTATATTACCCAAAGGCAGCCAAGACCCATCAGCCCCAGTTTCATATAGATCCATTTTGATTTCAAATCATGATTATAAAGTGTTTATGTCTATACTAGATAAAAGAATGGCAAAGATGTTGTCAAAATTAGTAGATATTGATGAATGTGGTTTTGTGAAGGGGAGGCAAATATTTAAACAGTAACAGAAAGTACAGTTGTGTCCTACTTACCATAACGGTAGATATTAGAGTAGATCAATATTCCAGTATGGATTCTTGAGCCTTCCTGCCATGCAAAAGTCTATGACCACCCCAATTTCCAGAATCTTTACATCATCCCTAGCCAGCAGACATCCAAAGATTGATATCTGGATATTGGTGTACAAGTAGGGCATCCATCTCGCCATCTTCAGATCCTTCTAAGCAGTGAAAGAGCAGTCTGATGCTTGAAGACAGCTCAACCTCCTCAGTTGTCTGAATTAAAGTGAGGAAGAGAAAACATAGGTGGCAAAGATGGGATGATGGAGGTAAGAGGACCATCTGCAGAAGAAACTCCTCTTCCTCCCTGCACCCAGCAAGGCGGAGACAATTGGTCAGGAGACAGAGGGGATGAAGGGTGGATGGGAGTATGTACTGCAACATTGATCTACTCAAAAATCTACAATTATGGTAAGTGGGACACAGCTGTACTACATTCTTCATTGTCAACATTGAAGTACTGATTCTAGTGAGGACTACCAAAGCTAAATGTTGGGTGGTGGGCCATCTGTATGATCCAAAGAAATAAGATTTTGCAGGATGGCAGAAGCAAAACCTGCTCTAGCCCTGGAGATACTGCCTGGGTTATAGTGTTTTATAAACATGTGCAGTGAGTTCCATGTGGCTACCTCTAGGATGGCTTGGGTGGGAGCTCCTTGGAGTGGTCATTAATACGCCCAGGTAAATCATTTCCATGGTGTGAATAACATAACATAATGCAGTTAGCTATCCATTTAGAGATGGCTTGTTTGGATACAGGCTTGCCTGGTTTACCCTCTGTGAAAGCCACCAACAATTGTTCTGCTCTGTTCTGCTCTGTTAGGGCTTTTTGTCCTATCTAGAATGTACCAGGTCTGCTTGTGTACATCCAGGGAGTGGAGGACTTGCTCTGCCTGTTCTGTGAATTTGGGTAGAAGCAGGTAGGTGAACAGCCCAGTTTAAAAGAAAGTTCTGATACCAACTTAACTATAAAGAATGGGTTTTGTTCTGAGGGTGACCTTATCCTTGTGAAAGACAGTGAAAGGTTCTTTATATTGGAGGGCTTTTAGCTCATAAACTCTCCTAGCTGATGTGACCGCTATAAGGAAGGTGGTCTACCAACTGAGCATCTTTTAAGGGGCAGTGGCAGAAGATTCAAAGAAGTACAATGTTAGTTTTTCTAAACACAATTTAGATCCCATGCCAGAATGGTGTTCTTTCTGGGTGGTCTCAAGTAAATCATCCTTTCAGAAAAGTTTTATGTGGGGGTGCAAGAAGATAGGTGGAGCACTGTACAGGCAAGCCGATATTGCAGATGCATGAATAGAAAAGTCCTAATCTAAAAGGAGGTCGGACAGGTACTGCAAGACTAAGCTGATGCTTGAGCAGGGTTAGTGTCACTGCTGTGACACTAAGAGGAAAATCTTTTCCATTTTACCAGCTATGATTTCTTGGTATCAGGCTTTGTTTCTCTTAGGAGAGAGAGACTTCCTTGGGATAGCATGCAGTCCTTGGTGTCAAAACCCAATCCTCCAGGAAGTTACCTTGGGTCTGTATCATTTAAGCTAAGAAGCAGAATGTCAACTCACCCTTTAGTGCACCCGTTATTTGTCGAAGCTGCACAAGGAACAGCCAAATCATTGATTTCTTTCGAAGGGAAAGAGATTGGTTGGCCATTCTTTTAAATCTGCCCTTTTCCTGACTGTAGTGTGATCTTAGAGTTAAATATGTTTAGTTAAGGGGGGATGTGGGAGGCACAGCCCCCACTTTTATAGTGTTCGTTTTAATGTGGTATGTGTGGTTGGGCTACCGATTTCCCTTAGAAATTGGTGTTTTGGCCATTTGATGTTGTGCAGCTTCGAAAAATATGGGTCGATTAAAGGTAAGTCAACATTTTACTTGTTTTACTTTATAATACAGACCAGTTATCTTGAGGGTAGCAGACAGACCCCTTGATATGGCTGAGGAAATCCATCTCATGTGGTAGGATACAGAATCTCCCCTCAATGAGGGGGGAGGAGGAGGGAGAGAACCAGCATTGTCTCAGCCAGAAGGGGATCATTAGGATCATGTTGCTTTGGTCCTCAACGATTTTTGTTAGTACCCTGGGGATCAGAGGTAAGGCTGGGAATGCATACAGGAACCAGTTTGCCCATATGAAGGGGAATGCATCTATTTTCCATGCTCCTGTCTATTGGTGTTTCATAACAGAAGTTCGGAAGTTGCTTATTGTGGAGAGAGGCTAACAGGTCTATTGAGGACATCCCCCACTTTACAGTCGGATCCAAGACGACCTCAAACAGCCATTCATTGGGGTCCAGAAGGTCCCTGCTTAAAGAATATGCTAGGGCATTGATCTGGCCTGGAATACAAGAAGCTACGAGAGTCCACCTTATCTCTTGAGCAAGCAGACATTTTTTTTTTTCTGGCAAGGCTACACAGAGGATAAGACCATGTTCCACCATGTTTATTTAACACAGAACTGTAGTGTTGCCTGATTACATTACAGTGTCCATGGGCTTAAGTTTTGTTGAAAGGGTTTTATGGCCAAGTAGAGTGCTAGTAAAGTACAGTTGTATACACTTACCATAAATGTAGATGTTAGTGTATTCACTATTGCAGTCATTACATTTGGGTAATCTGCTGGCAGGTTGCCCTCAGTCGGCCTGAATAACAGTCTTGGGTCCTGCGTCAGTTGCCGTCTCCTCTTCCATGATGTCAAGTCGTCAGGGGTATAAAACATGCAGCAGATGCCATTTTATTCAGTTTTTCTTGCCCTAGATGTCAGGTGCCCCCCCAAATGGGGAGCAAAAATATTTTATATATATATATATATATATATATATATATATATATATATATATATAAGTTGTAAATATATAAATGCACTTTTAGAAGCAAACTTTACTTTCAACTAAAAGCAAATACATCACAAAGGCTTTTGAGTATAGTGAAGGAAACAAAAGATATAGAATGGGGGAGGACGGGTGGGTAATCCGGACTGCAACAGTGAATACACTCAAACATCTACATTTATGGTAAGTGTACACAACTGTATTATGTTCTTAGTGTATCACTGTTGCAGTCATTACATTTGGATTTAGAGAAGAGAGGTAAATGGTAATGCTTTGTGACGGTGTTAACAGAACTCCCAGTAGCAGCTTCTAGAATGTCTTTGGTTGGGACCCCTCTGAGAAAAGCTGCTGAGGTAGAGGCAGCCCTGGTGGAATGTGATCTGATCCCCCTGGGCACAGGCTTACCATGGTGAAAATAGCAAAAATGAATGCAGTGGCTTATCCATTTAGAAATAGTCTGCTTTGATATAGCCTTCCCCTCTGATCCTTCAACAAATGCTACCAGTAGTTGCTCAGACTTTATTAGAGACTTGGTCCTGTTTAAGTAGAATCTTAGTTGTCTGTGTACGTCCAATGAATGTAGAACCCGCTCCCCCTTGTTCTGTGGATTTGGGGTAAAAGGTTGGCAGGTGAATGGTCTGGTTAAGAGCCACACTGGATACCACCTTAGGCATAAAAGGATTGGTCCTGAGGGCCACCCTGTCCGGGTAAAATATAATGAAAGGCTCCACTGCCATGAGAGCCTGTAGTTCTGAAACCCTTCTTGCTGAGGTGACTGCCAAAAGAAAAGCTGTTTTCCAAGATAGAAATTTTATATCCGCAGTAGCTGCTGGTTCAAAAGGAGGCAGGGTGAGTTTTTCCAGCACAAAATTGAGGTCCCATGCAGGAGTTGGTGCTCTCCTGGGAGGCCTTAAATTTTTGGCCCCTCTAAGATACTGTTTAAGCAGTGGATGAGAAAAGAGGGGAGGCTCTGTGTTGTAATGAGCCGAGATGGCAGAGGCATGGATTTTTATTGAAGAAAAAGATAGGCCCTTGTCAAGCATCTCAGTTAAGTACTGTAAAATCTGAGGAATATTAGGATTTGCTGTGTCTATTCTTTGTGCTTGGTTCCCAGCACAGAATCTCTTCCATTTATCCGCATACGATTTTCGAGTACTAGACCTTCTGGCTTCCAAAATGACATCCATCACAGATTTACTGAGGGGTGTGGTTTGAATAATTAGTTGGATTAGCCATGCTGCAAGGTTCAGAGTTTGGAGCAGAGTGTGCAGAATTTGATAGTTCTGCTGAGACAGTAGATGAGGTATTTGAGTCAAGTACCATGGAGGAAGGTGCGACATTCCTTAGAAGCGGGTACCAGTGCTGGCAAGGACAGTCCGGAGCAATTAGGATAATTTTTGGTTTTTCCTGTCTGACTTTTAATAAGACCTTGGGCAGCAGAGACAGAGGGGAAAAGGCACAAACTGATAGGTTTTTCCAGCTGAAGGATAGAGCATCTACTTACCATGCTTTTTTGTGTTGAGTTCTTGTGCAGAATTTGTCCAACTGATAATTTTGGGGAGACGCAAATAAATCTATGTCTGGGCTCCCCCATTTCTGTGTTAACATGCTGAAGATTTGTGGATCCAGTTTCCATTCGGGTGGGTCCATAAGATTTCTGCTTAGGTCGTCTGCCAGAGTATTTTGCTTTCCTGGCTGGAATTGAGCTTGAAGATATATTTGGTAAGTCAAGGCCGTGTTCCACAAGGCCATGGCTAGTCTGCAAAGGTGGTAGGTGGTAGGAATGTGTACCCCCCTGCTTGTTTATGTACCACATAACTGTGGTGCTGTCCGTCTTTAATCAGTAGTGGTCCTGGATGCAAGTCCTTGAAGGCCGTCAGAGCATTCTGAACAGCTAGCATTTCTTTCTGGTTGATATGCAGATGCAATTGGGTTGGGCTCCATTTGCCCTGAATGCATCTCCCTGCCAGGTGGACCCCCCATGCATAGTCTGACGCGTCTGTAGTTAGGGTTTGAGTGGCAGGGGGTAGAGTGAATGAAAGTCCCTTGTTTTGGTGACATGTCGCTGCCCACCAAAGAAACTCCTGTTGTAGGCAGGAAATGAGAGGAATCATTGTTTCCAGGCTGTGACAATGTTGACTCCATAAACCTTTTAGGTAACATTGAAGTTTCCTCATATGCAGTCTCACATATGGAATTAGTAGACTGCAGGATGCCATGAACCCCAAAGCCTGCAGAATTTGTCTTGCAGACAACTAGGTTTTTGTTGCCATTTGTTTAGGTTCATAGGTTCATACTAGGCTATCTGCCCTAGGGCATTTATAAGCCTAGCCAGAATGTGTTTGGCTTTCGCCACCCATTTTAAATTTATTTTGCTATGCCCTTTTTTGAGGTTAGTATACCCTGCCTCTGTCTAACAGTGACACAGAAGTGATACCCGGGGTAAACCTACGATCTCCCATCCACTCATCAATATTCCTCTTGAAGAGAGTCAATGAGGGACTCTGCCTAACCTGGACTGGGATTTTATTCCAGAGTGAAGGGAGCCTCTGGGTATGAATCTGTCCCTCCAGCATGTCCTATTTATTTCAGTGCTGAGGTTCAAGTCTCTCGAGCACGTAGCTCAATGGGATTTGGATTTTCTGAGGTGCAGCATGTCCACTAATTCCGGGTTGGACATGGCTTTATAAGTCAGGCACAGATCGCCTCTGAACAGGCGGTATGCCACTGAGTAGAGCTGGAGTTTCTTTAACCGGGCAGCATATGGCATCTGTTTGAGCCCTTTGATCCTCTTGGTGAGGTACTTTTGGGGTCTTTCCAGTTGCTGCAGGTGTCTGGTAAGGTACATCCCAAAAGGGGCATTGTACTCAATTATGGGCCTGATGAGGGATGAGTAAAGAGGCACGATGACCTCTCCTGATCCAGATGTGAATCCCTTCATGATTAGGTGGGCGATATAAAATGTTTTTCTAACCACTTTGGCCACGTGGTTGTCAAATGAGAGATTGCTATCAACTTGGGTCCCCAGGTCACTTTTTGGCATTTAGCTTGAGGCCATGGCTCTGGCACCAGTTGCCTGTTTCTATGAGGCCCTTTTGGAGGATGCTTTTGTCGGCTGGAGAGTCGATTATGGCGCCCAGTTTGCAGTCATCTGCAAACTTGGTCAGCCACAGTCCTTCCGTGTTGGCCTGTACCTCCGAGAAATATATGCCGAACAAGAGAGGTCCCAGGACTGAGCCTTGTGGGACACCACTTGTAACTGGTTTGAAGTCTGACATGGCTCCAGCAATTCTAACCATGTGGGTTCGGTCCTTGAGCCAGTTTGCAATCCATCTAGTGACATAGGGGTTTATATTTAAGCTGGTGAGCTTATCTATAATGCCCGAGTGGGGTATTGTATCTAAGGCTTTTGCGAGGTCCAGGTAGGCTGTGTGGACCACCTTCTCCTCGTCAATGGCCTTGGTGACTGTTTCAAAGAAATCAACCAGGTTTAAGAGGCAGGATCTGCCCTTAAAGCCAAACTGGGCAGGATCCAGTGTTTATAGGTCCCCAATATCTTTTTTTTTTTCAAAACACTTATTGAATTATTAATATATGCATATTTACAATACAACAAGAACACAATAACCAGAATGAACATTGGATATAAGAGCATGGGAGTATAAATGCAAGACTATAACAATGTAAATGCAAGAACTCCAAGCAGGACAATATAACATAACTATATACAAAGTATGAATATGTTAAACCAGAGACAACAAAGTATATAAGCCTGTATATAAAAGAGTATGCATGTAAATGTAAGTGAGAGAGAACTAGGTTAATAAAACTATAAAAATGACAGAAATTATTAAACAATATCCAAGATATACAATACCTTTTCTAAGACTTTATTGTTAAGAGCTAACTTCTTTGGACTCTTCACCAGTAATTTCTGAGCTGAAATATAAGAGTAAGCTAAGGTTCTAAAGTTATTCCAATTTAGTTTGGTGCGGTCTAACCAATTTTTAGTAATATAAAACTTAATGAGTGAACAAATATAAACTAACACGTGTATCAAATTTTGATAGATAAATAACAGGAATATGAAGAATCGCTAATTCCCAGGATAGTGTGGATTTTTGGTATCCCATTTTTTGTAATCTGATTTTAAGGGAGGTCCATAGTTTATGTGAGTGCTGACAGGACCACAAAATATGCAAGAGATCAGCATTAAAAGAAGAACAGCAAGAACACGAGGAGGGAATTCTGGAGTCAAACTTGTTAAGTTTGGAAGGAGTATGATATGCATTATTAAATATCATTAACTGGGTATAGAAAAGCTTCTTAAATGGGGAATAGTCTAAAGTATCCTTGATGGCTGAAAGTTTCTGAGTTAAAGACAAATGGAAATTCTGCTTATCCCAATAATCAGAAAATAGACAAGTATTATTATATATTATCTGATTAACCAGATTATAAGATTTAGATATCTTCTGTGGTAATGTTAGAACTTGTACAACAGTGGTAAGATTTGTAAAATCATTTATACTTACTTTAATGTGAGCAAATTTTACAATGATGCTTTCTCTCAACTGACGTAGTATAGTAATGTAATTAATATTTGCTTTCAGCTTTATGCGTAGGTTAGTGAGAGATAAATCGTTATATCGTAGCAAGTCCCACACAGTGAAACTTTGAATAAGTGGAAATTTAGAAAGATTAAAAGGTACATTATTAAACTGGATATTAGGATTTAAGTGTAAAAGTTGTGTTAGTTGAAAAATACTATCTAGATTAATGAGTTTTATTAAATTCTTGAAAATAATTGATCTTTTGTTTTAAGGGTTTGGAAATTTTCAGAATGTTAGCAGCTTCCTTAGATAGGAAAGGAAGAGCAATCGGGTTAAAATTTTTACTTGAAATGTATTGATGCCATAATTTGGTCTAAATGGGGTACTGCCAATACCTATCAGTTTTCAAGCTCACAATGGTGAGTAGTTTGTTAGCCGAAATAATTAAATAATACATGTAAAAGTTCGGAAGACCTAGACCTCCTTTATTTTTAGGATACGTTCATTTAAGATATGATATTCTGACTGACTTAAGAGACCAGATAAATCTAGCTAATTCCTTACTGACTTTTGTAAAGAAAGATTTAGGAATAATCTGGTCTATGGCATTAAATTGAAATAGGAGTCTAGGGAGTATATTCATTTTGACTATCGCTGCTTTGGATAAGAGTGATAAATTAAGTAATTCCCATCTATGTAAATCTAAACCTATTAATGACCATACTCTGGGAATATTATTTTGAAATGTAGAAAGACCATTATGCTCAATTTGAGTACCTAGATATTTAATTGCATAGGGGAAAGAAAAAGGGGAATCTGAAAATATGTAAGGTTTATGGGCAGATGGATTTATAGGAAAGATGAAAGTTTTATGAGAGTTCACCTGATAATCAGAGGCCTGTGAAAATTTATTAATAATATTGATTATTTTCACAAGGTCTGTACTAGGTGTTTGAAGGTATATCACCAAGTCATCCGCAAATGCAGAAAAGGGCACCTCAGTATTTAAAATTTTGGGAATCTTGTGAAAAGTGTTTTGTGTTATATATAATAACATTGGCGCTAAGTATAATGGGCATCCCTGTCTCGTACCATTAGTGATTTTTATAATCTTAGAGGCATTTCTATTGATATGAAGAAAGGTGGAAGAATCCTTATATAAAACTTTAATAAAATCAATAAAAGTATTAGGTATTTTAAAGCAAGACATAGCACGAAAATGAAAGTCCCAATTTACTCTGTCAAAAGCTTTCGAAGCGTCAAGGATCAGCGCATATATAGGATTTCTATCTTTTTTTGCAAAGTGTATAAAGGCATCTAGCGATAAAGTATTGTCCCATACATGCCTGTGGGACATAAAGCCTGATTGGTCTGGGGAAATTAATGATGTTAGGACTTTTTTTCAATCTCTCAGCTAATAATGAGGCTAAAATTTTAATGTCAATATTAATTAAGGAGATAGGTCTATAATTATTAGGATACTTTTTGTCTTTATTATTTTTTAGAATTAATATGGTTTTTGAGACATTCCAATGTAAATCTGATATACCATTTATTTTTATGTAGTTAAAAACTTTAAGAAGAAAAGGTACAAGAATTGACTTGCTAGTCTTATAAAATTCTGGTGTAAATCCATCCGGACCTGGGGATTTATTAGTTTTAATCTTGTCAATGGCTTCTGAAATTTCTTGAGATCTCAAAGGGCATAGTGTTTTCCTTTGTTGATCATTCAGTAGTGGGAATTTAATGGAAGATATAAAACTTTCAATATGCTGTGTAGTCATAGGGTCAGGCTCTTTAGAGTATACATCTGAAAACAAGGTAGTGAAAAGATGAATAATTTCTAAGTCCGTATTATATATCTTGTTGTTATAGTGTATGGGTGCTATTCTAGGTAAGGACTGATTATTTTTAATTATTCTGGCGAGAACTTTAGAGGGGACTTGAGCCCATTCAGAATAAGTAGCTAAGAGCCTTTGTTCTATTATAGAGAGATTATGTTGGTGTAGTAGTAAAAGTTCTTTTTGGAATTCACAAATTTGTACATGTATAGAGGAATCGGGATTCAATCTGTGCTGGTTTTCTAAAGTTTGGATTTTTAGTTTCAACTAGGATTCTTTATTTCTATACTGTTTTTTAAGATAAGAAACCTTGCTAATTAACTCTCCTCTAAGGTTTGTCTTACAAGCAGCCCACTGAACATCATATGGAATGTCTGATGAATCAAGATTGGAAAACATTTCTTGTATAATCTCAGTAATTATAACATGGATATTCTTATTCAAGAGAAGGTTGTTGTTAAATGTCCATCTATTTTGTGTATATATGTGTGGCCTCGTTATATCAAAGCTAATCTTAAGTGATATCTTTGAATGATCAGATAAAAATCTAGGCTCCATGAAGTATTCAATTTTTTGATGCACAAGAAAAACCGAAACAAGAAAAAAATCTAGTCTTGACCATGCATTATAACATTTAGAATAATATGTATATCTATCTTTCCTGTCAGTATGTACAATGAGGGTAATGGGATCTATAAGGTTGAGGTCTAACATTAATTCTTCTAGGGCAATAGATGCTTGGTGATTATATGAAATTGATCTACTAGTACGATCAATATCAGGATTAATAACCGCATTCCAATCCCCACCCATAATAATATAATGATCCTTGAAAGATGAAAGAATATTACATATCTGAATAAAGAAAATATGTTGGTGGTCAAAGTCCCCAATATCTTTATTTAGGAGGTTCACGATGATCCTTTCCATAGCTTTGCAGACCAAGCTAGTCAGGCTTATGGGGCGATAGTTTCCAGGATCAGTTGAGGCACCACCTTTATGGAGAGGGACCACTGTTGCTGTACGCCACTCTTTAGGCACATATCCTGTAGTAAGGCTGAGATTGAACAGTAGTTTTATGTTTGGGTTTAGCTCTTCTTGGAGTTCATGTAGGACGCAGCCCGGGACACCGTCTGGTCCCCTTGATGCTGTGTTTTTTGCTTTGGAGAGGGTGGCTCTTACCTGAGCATCTGAGATGTCAGGGGGCAGCACTCTGCTGGGATAGATATTTGCCCTTTTGGTGGGGGGGGGGGAGAAGTTTGCCCTGAACCTGTCAGCTAGGATGTTGGCAATGTCTGTGGGTTCGGTGTATTTTTTGTCATTTTGGACTAATTCTGAGCATATCTGGGAATTACCACCCAGGTTCCTAACATAACTAAAGAAAGCCTTGCGATTATCCTTAGTGTTCTGTGCAATATTTCTCTCGAAGCTGGCCTTAGACAATTTTATGAGTGCCCGTAGTTTTTTTTTTACTAATACTGATCAGTGATGCCTTCCCTTTTTGGGATTTTGCTCTATCATTTAGTAGCTTCTTCCTTCTATTGTATAGTTTGTTTATGGCTGGGGTCCACCAGACAGGACGTCTGCCTTTGGAGGATTGGGTCTTGGTTTTATTTGGGATCGCATGATGCATTCCTGAAGGTGTTCATAGAATGCGTTTATAAAGGATTCTGTGGTCTGGGCCGTATTTTCCACAGGCCGGGGGGCTTTGAAGGATTCCACCTCGGTTTTGAGGAGTGTGAAATTTGCTTTAGAGAAGTTTTCACTGTGGTTTTCTGGGCAGGGGGTGGGGTCGGGATGTGAATATCCAGTGAGATTAGTTTATGGTCTGATCTTACCAGTGAGGGATACACTTCTGGTCTGGAGCATAGAGTCCCCATGTTGGTGATGATCAGGTCCAGTATGTTTTCCCCTCTTGTGGGAGTGGTAACAAGTTGTTCCATAGCATTTGAGTTTATAAATTCTAGGAACCTTTGGGCTAGGGTGTTGGAGCTAGAGTAATGCTCCCAGTCTATGTTTGGGTAGTTGAAGTCGCCCAATATAATGGTGTTTGGAGAGACCTTCATATTTTCCAGTGTTCTCAGGAAGGCCGAGTGGGGTTCCTGGGTTTGGGAGGGTGGTCTGTAGCAGGCTATAAACTGGAAGGCAGTTTTACCCACTGTTAGTTGCACATGGATAGTCTCTGATGCTTCGTGCTTTGCCACCAACCTGGAGGTGTGGGTATCTTTGATGAATATTGATACTCCCCCTCCTTTTGTGGTTCGGTCAAAGTTTTGGGGCCGAAAAGCATGGTATGAGGTATAACCAGGTAGTGCTGGGGTGCTCTCGGGAGTCCTGAACCAGGTTTCTGTTACTGCACAGATATCTATGTTCTCCATGCTAAGGAGAGTTTTGAGTGCGTACATCTTGAGGTTTAGACTTCTGGCGTTGAGTAGCATTACTCTTAGTTTCTTATCCCTTGTGATACCTATGGAGGTGGGTTTGTCTTTTGAGCCTTGCCTAAAAAAGACACTATGGGGGTAGCAAGAGCCTTTGCCAATATCCGAAAGCCAAGGGGTGATGGGTGCAAGCCATCCCTAGCGAAGCATCGTGGCTTGTCGAGCATATCATCCCAAGCTGACAGGCATTGGATCCCCTTTGAATGACACCAGTACTTAAGCCAATTGTTGAAATTGATCATCTTGTCTTCATATTGTGGCATCATTCTTGGTGAGGGTAAGATGCTACTCAAGGTCAGGGTCATACCGGCCTGGGCTACATGCTCAGAGAGCTCCTCTAAGTCTCTTTTCATGTAGTCCAGGGAGGTACGTCTCAGGTCATTCACACCAGCATTGACAATGACTGAGTCATATTTGTGAATACCTTGGAGTGACCTGAGTGCTTGTGTTATGTGGCGGATCCCAACGCCAGACAGGCTGCTCACCGTGACCCTCTCCTTGTTTAGCTTGGTGAGCGGGACGTCCGTGTGCCTGACGATAGAGTCACCTATTACAAGTGTATCAGGTGTGTTTAGTCTTAAGGGCTGTGACTTTGACACACTGGCTTTGTGAGATATGTGTTGCATGTGTTTTGTTTTGGGGTAGCAGTTGCTTGGGTGTCTGCTTTGGAGGTCTCTGCTGCTTAGGCAGATCTTTATTTAGAGCCTCCGAGTATATTTTTGTGTGATTATGTGTTTGGTTTGCTGTCGTGGTAGGTCTATGTGAGACTGGAATTGTAGTGAGTGTGGTTTCCTTCTCCTCCCGACTGGTTATGCCAGTACTGAGTTGAGAGAGCTTAGCCTCCAGTTTGGCTATATGGTTGCATTTCTCACGTGTTGGAATTTGTTGGGAGGAGGAGAGGGTTGTCTGTGTACATAAGGCAGTTGTAACATTGCCTCAAGATTCCCAGATTCACCAGCTGGACCGGAGAGGAGATTGACAACTGACCTTTGGACATGCTAGAATAATATTGGGAATTCCTTTATAATTGAAAACAAGGGCCAGTGGGGAGTGAGGGTGTAGTGCTTTTAATTTTTAGTGCTGACTTATATAATTGCTTTAGTGAGCAAGTGCCAGGTAACTTAAGTGCAATGTGTTACAGGTAACTTAAATGCAAAAATGACAAACAGTAACTTTCTTTCAAGTGAAACAAGGAAATAAGTACAGTAAGCAATGCAGATATCACTAGTGATCCACACAAGTGCTGAGAAGCCGCGTATTAAGTGGAATTAGCGTTCCAGGGAAATAAGCAAACAAGCATATAAACAAAGCTAGATTCAGCAGGCCTGGATCTAGTCTATGCTACAGCAAACAAGGTGTACCAATTTCAGTAAGATACAGTTCAAATATTCAGGCACTATAAACCTTTAACCAGAAATTCCCAGCTC
The DNA here is from genome assembly GCF_019279795.1 of Protopterus annectens. Taxonomy (NCBI): domain Eukaryota; kingdom Metazoa; phylum Chordata; order Ceratodontiformes; family Protopteridae; genus Protopterus; species Protopterus annectens. The sequence continues at coordinate 1,110,031,350 of NC_056727.1, forward strand.
AGAAGGGCAGAGTCCAGCCTCTTCTCCCTCAAGAGTAGTTGAAGTATGTTGTCAGTTGTCTGTCTGGCATGAGGTAAGCCATCTGGGCAGTTGTATTCAAGCTTGCACCCAGGAATGTAATTAGAGACGGTACCAGTTGTGATTTCTTTTCATTTATGGTGTATCCTAGGCATGCTAGAAACTTTACAAATGTCAGATGTTGAAGAGTGTCCTTGTCTTCTGCTTGAATGAGACAATCGTCCAGATAAGGATAAATTTGAATGCTTCTTTGTCTGCAGAATGCAACTACTGGTGCCAGGCAGTTTGTAAAGACCCTGGGTGCAGTACATAAGCCAAAGGATAGTGCAAAGAATTGGTAATGCAAAAATCCTGCTTTGAAGCGGAGGTATCTTCTGCACGATTCCCTTATTGGGATATGCAGGTATGCCTCAAGTCTAGAGTTACTAACCAAGCATTCTTGCCTAGCATAGGCAGTAGCTGTTGTAAAGTCAGCATTTTGAATTTTGGAACGTCCAGGAACGTGTTCAGAATCGATAAGTCCAGTACTGGACGCCATGAATTGTCTTTTCTGAGTACAAAGAAAAGCCTTGAATAAAAACCTTGCCCTTTTTCCTTTTCTGGTATCGGTTGAATAGCCCCCATATCCATGAGGGACATGATTTGTTTTGGGGCAGATCCGGCCATCCGTTTGGAAATGGCAAAGTATGGAAATTAAATCTGTACCCCTGGGATACTATGTTTAATACCCACTTGTCCTGGGTAATTAACTGCCAATTTTGAGCATGAAGTGCTAGTTTTCCCTCCAAGGGGGCTGCCAAAAGATAAGTGCTTGGAGATGGTAGAGGAAAGTCATTGAGACTGCTTACTGTAGGGTTGTGCTTTGTTTCCTCCAGATTTGGAGGTGGAGGCACCCGATTGCTTCGACCTGTAAGAACCCTGTGATTGATATATGGAGCCTTTTGAGCGCCTGGGTTTGCCCTGAGTGGCTCTGTTGGACACAGGAAAGGACCAATTTTTAGTAGGCCAGTGCCTACTGAACCTGGGTGGCTGCACTTGCAAGAAATCTTTTACAGTTTGCATAGATTTAGCTTTGTCTTCCATTTTCTTCAAGACCTCTTCTGCCTTATTACCAGAGTATCATGCTGCAAAGAGGCATCCAACAATTTAGCTTTAACATGATCAGGCAGATTTTGCTCCTTGAGCCAGGCATGCCTTCTAAATCACAGATCCAGTAACGGCGGCCCTATAAGAGGCCTCCAAGGAATCAAAACCACATTGCAAAGTATGCTTTCCAACCTGTTCTGCTGAATGCAATAAATCCTGTAACTCTATTTTCCACACAATCAGGAATCAACATAATTTTCTGTTTCAGTAAGCCCGAAACATGCTGTTGATACTTAAGCATATGAAACTGGCAGTTTAAAGCAGTGATTGCCAAGGTTGCAGATGTATAAACCTTCTTACCCCATCTATCCAGCGCCCTGGAATCTCTATCAGAATGGGTAGGATTTTTGGCTGTAGAATCCTCAACACCCTTGGGACCCTGCAAAATAGTCTCAGGATCAGCAGCAAGATTTTTGAAAAGAAATTTGTTAGTGGAAATTACAGTTGTGTACCTACCATAAATGTAAATGTTAGAGCGTATTTCACTGTTGCAGTCATTACACTTGGGTTATCCTGCTGGCAGGCTACCTGCAGTCTGCCTGAATTCCAAAGTCTTGGTCCGGTGTCAGTTGCTGTCGCCTCTTCCCTGACGTCAGTGCGCCAGGGGTATAAGAGATGCAGCAGATGCCATTTTCTTCAGTTTTTCTTGCCCCAGATGTCAGGTGCCCCCAAAAGGGTAGGCTAAAACATTTTGCAAATAAAAATGCATGCACTAACAAACATTGCCTTCATCTACAAGCAAATACACCACACATAGGTTGTATAGAATAAAGTACAGTTAAGAACCAGCAATGTAAGGGGAATGGTGGGAGGATAACCTGGACTGCAACAGTGAATACACTCAAACATCTGCATTTATGGTAGGTACACAACTGTACTATGTTAGTGTTTCACTGCTGCAGTCATTACACTTGGGTTGAATCCCAAAGCTGAGGTTGGGTGGCTGGGCCTAAATAGAATTAGGAGTGGCTATGAGGCCCTGCAGAACTGCAGTGGCGAAGCCTACTCTGGATTTAGAGTAAAGAGGTAAGTGGTAGTGCTTTGTAAAAGTGTGCATTGAAGTCCACGTTGCTGCCTCCAAAATGTCCTTGGTTGGTACTCCTCTGAGGAAGGCTGTTGAAGTGACTGCTGCTCTGGTTCAATGTGGCCTAATGCCCTTAGGCACTGATTTGCCATGTTGTGAATAGCAGAAACGAATGCAGTGGCCTATCCATTTTGAAATAGTCTGCTTCGAGATAGCTTTTCCTTGCGATCCTGCAGCATATGCCACTAAGAGTTGTTCAGTCCTTCTGAAAGCTTTGGTTTTGTCCAAGTAGAAGGGTAGCTGTCTGTGTATGTCCAAAGAATGCAGAAGTCTCTCCCCCCTTATTCTGTGGGTTTGGATAAAAGTTAGGCAAATTAATGGTTTGGTTAAGAGCCACGCTGGACACTTACCTTAGGCATAAATGTTAGGTTTGTTCTCAGAGAAACCCTGTCCGAATGGAAAATTATAAAAGGTTCCACAGCCATAAATGCCTGTAACTCTGAGACTCTTCTTGCTGAAGTTATTGCTAGGAGCAGAGCTGTTTTCCATGATATGAATTTTATCTCAGCTGTGTTGGCTGACTCGAAAGGAGGCAGTGCGAGTTTTTCCAGGACAAAACTGAAGTCCCATGCAGGTATTGGCACTCTCCTTGGAGGTCTTATGTTTTTGGCCCCTCTGAGGTACTGCCTTAGCAGTGGGTGTGAAAAAATAGGTGGGTCCATATTGTAATGAACTGAAATGGCAGAGGCATGGATCTTAATTGATGAGAAGGATAGGCCTTTGTCCAGCATCTCAGTTAGGTATTGTAAAATCTGAGGAATATTTGGTACAAGCTTGTTAATTTCTTGTGCCTGGTTCCAAGCACAGAATCTCTTCCATTTTGCTTCATAAGATTTTCTGGTGCTGGGCCTCCTGGCCTCCAAAATAACATCAATAACGGATTTAGAGAGAGGTGTGCTCTGAATGGTTACATTATCCACCATGCAGCCAGATTTAGGGTTCCGAGTTGGCTGTGCAGGATCGGATTGTTTTGTTGGGTCAGTAAATGAGGGATTTGAGGTAATGTCCAGGCTGGACCTTGAGACAAACTCTTTAGGATTGGGTACCAGTGCTGGCGTGGCCAGTCTGGAGCAATCAGTATCATTTTTGGCTTTTCTTGTCTGACCTTTAGAAGTACCTTGGGGAGGAGAGGCAGTGGAGGAAAGGCATATACTGTAAGGGTTTTCCAGCTGAATGATAGAGCATCCACTTTCCATGCTTGCTTGTGATAAGTCCTTGTGCAGAATCTCTGTAGTTGGCAGTTGTGAGGGGAAGAAAATAGATATATGTCCGGGCATCCCCATTTCCTTGTTATCATGCTGAAGATTTGTGGATCTGCTTTCCACTCGCGAGGATCCATGAGGTTTCTGCTTAGTTTGTCTGCCCGAGTATTTGTCTTTCCCGGCAGGAATTGTGCTTGCAGGTGTACCTGATAAGTCAATGCTGTGTTCCACAAAGTCATGGCTTGTCTGCAGGGGGGTAGGAATGTGTGCCCCCCTGCTTATGTACCACATGACTGTAGTATTGTCCGTCTTTATCAGCAGTTGTCCTGGAAGGCTGTCATGGCATTCTGAACAGCTAGCATCTCTTTTTGATTGATATGAAGATGCATTTGGCTTGCGGGCCATGTGTCCTGAATACATTTTCCTGCCATGTGGGCCCCCAAGGCATAATCCGATGCATCTGTTGTTAGTGTCTGCCTGGCTGTGGGTAGAGTGAATGGCTATCCCTTGTGGTGACAGGCCTGTGCCCACCATCAAAACTCCTGTTGCAGGCAGGGAATTACGGTAATTAAGGTTTCCAGGCTGTGGCAATGTTAAGTCCAAACACTTTTTAGATACCATTGTAGTTTCCACATATGCAGTCTTGCATATGGAATTAGTAGAATGCAGGATGCCATGAAGCCCAAAGCCTACAGAATTTTTCTTGCAGATAACTGGGTCTTTGTTGCCAACATTTCGAAGAAAGAAGTCAGTTGGCTTTGTTTGTCTGGCGTGAGATAAGCCATCTGGGCAGTTGTATTTAAGCTTGCACCCAGGAATATTATCTCTTCAGAGGGTACTAGTTTTGATTTATTTTCGTTTACCGTGGACCTTAGGCAAACTAGTAATCTTTTTACAAACGCCAGATGCTTCAGTAGAATGTCCTTGTTCTCTGCTTGAATATTAGCAGTCTTCCAAGTAAGGATATATTTGAATCCCCCTTAGTCTGCAAAAAGCAATTACTGGTGCCAGGCATTTTGTGAAGACCCTGAGCGCAGTAGATAAGCCAAAGGGCAGTGCAGAGAATTGGTAGTGCATTGAGCCAGCTATGAATCTGAGGTATTTTCTGCAAGATTGTCTGATTGGGACATGCAGGTATGCCTCTTTTAGGTCCAAAGTTACAAGCCAAGCCTTCTTGCCCAGCATGGGCAGAAGCTGCTGCAGAGTCAACATTTTGAATTTTGGAACATGTAGAAAAGTGTTTAGAATAGACAGGTCCAGTATTGGTCTCCAGGCTTTGTCCTTTCTGGGTACCAGGAAAAGTCTCGAGTAAAATCCTTGTCCCTGCTCTTGCTGTGGTACTCTCCGAATGGCCCTCATGTCAATGAGGGATGAAACTTGCTTTTGTGCCTCTGCCCACTGATTGTGTGGCAGGTATGGCATGCCTTTTGCCTTTGGCAGGGTGTGAAAATGAAACCTGTAGCCCTGGGACACTATATTCAAGACCCATTTGTCCTGGGTGATCATGTGCCAACTTTGTGAAAAAAAAAGTGCTAGTTTTCCCCCTAAGGGGGCTGCCAAAAGATAAGTGCTTAGTACTGGCAGAGGAAAGTCATTGGGACTGTTTCCTACATGGCTGTGATTTGTCTTCTCCGCTTTTGGAGGTAGAAGCACCCCATTGTTTAGGCCTGTATGAGCCTTGAGGCTGGGATCTGCCTCTAGGGTGTCTGTATCTGCCTCTTTGTGGCATGTCTGACACTGGAAAGGACCAATTCTTTGAAGGCCAGTTCCTGCTAAATCTGGGTGGCTGTACCTGTAAGAAATCCTTAACTGTCTGCATAGATTTCGCTTTATCCTCCATTCTTCAACACCTCTTCTGCCTTAACACCAAACAAAGTATCATGCTGTAAAGGAGCATCCAATAATTTTGCTTTAACATGACCAGGCAGATTCTGTTCCTTTAACCAAGCATGCCTTCTAATGACAGAACCCGTAACAGCGGCCCTGCAAGAGGCCTCCAGTGAATCAAAACCACATTGCAAAGTATGCTTTCCCACTTGTTCAGCTGCATGCAATAAATCCTGCATTTCCTTGTTTTCTGGACATTCAGAATTTGACAACATTTTCTGTTTTAGCAGTGACATTAAATATTGCTGATATTTAAGCATATGAAACTGACAATTTAAAGCCCTTACAGCCAAGGTAGCAGAAGTGTAAACTTCCCCCCCCCATCTGTCCAGTGCCCTTGAATCCCTATCAGAGGGGACATTTTTTTTGCAGTGGAAGCCTTGACCCCCTTGGGACCCAGAGATATAGTTTCTGGGTCAGCAGCAGGGTTTTTTTATAGAAATTTATGTGAATCTGGAACCCTGCAGTATCGGTCTGGCTTAACCGGTGCAGGGGGTAAAGAGTCAGGAGACAGGCCGGACTCTGAAAATACATCTACAATGTCTAGAACAGGAGGAATAGCAAGAGGTCTGTGCTGAGGTAGAAAATGAAAATCTCTGAGCCTTTTCTTAAATTTTGAGTAATCTTGGCTCTCCCAGTGAAAGTGCTCCATCATGGTATGCAGGGTTTCCCCAAAAAATAATCCTCAGGAGGAGAGGCTGAAGGAATAGACTCTTCAGCATCAGAATCCTCATAGGGAGGAAGAGAGTATCCCTGATCAGAAGAGGAGTCAAAGGAAATGGAAACCTGATCTGAAGATTCATATTCTGTCTCTTGCCTAGGCCTCTTATCAGGAGGGGGATGGGAACCCCTGATCAAAGTAATTAGGTCTTCGGCCATTTTAAGCATCTGTTTTTTTGGGATGGAAGTCTGTCCAGGAGACTGCTGTACTTGTTTCTTTGTCTTTAGAGCTGCTTTAGTCTTTGCCTTTGAAGCTGAGGTTGGCTTTACATATAACAGTGTAGGTCTGAAAACACCCTCAGAAGCTGATGCCTGTTCAGCGGCTCCGGACCCATCTGAGGGAATAGTTTCCAAGTGTCCAATACCTTGAGTATCCAGAGGCCTAGTTGGCTCCACGTGGGAGTCGGAAGCGGCCTGTGGCTCTGAGGTAGCAGGCGTCAGGGGCTGCAAAAGCTCCTCACTGAGAACCGGCGACTGGCCTAACGGAAGCCTCGTCGGTTTTGGACCCCAGATGCCTGTCCTTTTCCTTTTCCTTGTGCTTTTTATAAACTCCAGTCGTCGGCTGTTCCGACGGCATTATATAATTAAATCTTCGGCCAAAGTAATGAAATGCAAAATCGTACCGATGTTTAATAGTGTGTTGGTTAAATCTAGCACAAAACAGACAGCAAGGCACGTTGTGATCAGGGCCTAGGCAAGGAATACAGTACAAATGAAAATCCTTATGAGGCATTTGCTTCCCACAGGTAATGCAATTATTAACTTTTACTGACATTGGTAAGGAGCAAGAAAAAGTTTCCCCAATGGGGTACTTAGCTTTAGTTGAAGACTTTGGTTCTGAAACTCTAATATGAAAATTTCAGGAGTCGGCCAACCGGCACTTGCCACGTGGTGCCTGAAGCAGAAGCAGTTCGCAAGAAAGACTGAATAAAATGGTGTCGGCTGCATGTTTTAAAGCCCCGACGACCTGACGTCATGGAAGAGGAGACCACAACCGACGCAGGACCCAAGACTTTGTTATTCAGGCCGACTGAGGGCAACCTGCCAGCAGATTACCCAAATGTAATGACCACAACAGTGAAACACGAAGAACATCTCCTTTTGATTTATATGCAAACTTCCTTTGCTGTAGGGAACAAATGCCCTGTACCTTCAGGAGACCTATGTGGACTTCATAAGCTATGTCTGAATTGTCCATGGCAATAGTATTGTCTGCTTCTGGCAAATTGAAATTTGCCCCTGGGTTCCTTTGTATGGTGTTCTACCATACGAGTTCTTTTTTTCAGGCATAGGAAGAGGGCCACCATAATTTCCAGAGGCTGGGAGCATTTTCTTAAACATTTTTCAGAAACCAGAGTACCCTCATATGCAACTTTACAAATGGGATCACGAGAATGCATGATGCCATGTAGCCCAGTATCCTCAGGAATTCACTTACAGTGATGAGTTGCTCTGGAAGAAGACAGATTAGGTAGCCTTTCAGTAAAGAAATCTTGTCTTGGGTGAACCAAGTCTATGAGGATTCCCAGAATGAAGATCCTTGTTTGAATGAGAGTTTGAGATTTTTGAAAATTTAAGGCGAGACCTACCTTCTGAAAACAATCTATGGTGATCTAGAAGGAGTTTAGGGTCTCTGAAGTGGATCCTCTCTGAACAAAATGGTCACTTAAGTATGAGTAAATATGAACCCCTAGAGTTCTGCAATGTGCATCAGCGGAGCTAAACATTTTTGTGAAAACTCTGGGAGCAGTAGAGGACCTAAATGGTAAAGGACAGAACTGTAAATGACAGCCTGTTGCTACAAATAGTAGGTACTTTTTGTGACTGTCTGCTATAGGGAAATGGAGGTAAGAAAGTCCTTTAAGTCTATGGTGACCATACAGATCTTGGAAGATTATGGCCAGTAATTTCTGCAACTTAAACATTTTGAATTTTGGGATGTTGAGGAACTTATTTGCTTTGAGAAGTCAAAGATGGGCCTCCAAATGCCCTCTTTTCTTGAGACTAGAAACATCCTTGAGTAGAAGCCTTTTCCCCTCTTGTCCTGGAGGGATAGGCTGGATGGCTCCTTGGTGAAGTAACTCCAGTAACAACCTAAGTTTAGATGATGAGGCTTTCTTTCTCTATTGTTGGTTTTAGAATGCCGAAGGGTGGCATTTCTCAGAACTGAATATAGTACCCCTGCTCTATGATGTTAAGGATCTATTGGTCCTTGGTCATGGATTTCCAATCATTAAGAAACGAGAGTCTTTCTGACAGAGGTTTGGAGGGGACAGGAAGGGGTAAGGTAGTGTGAGGTAGGACAGTCACAGTTGTTCTCTGTGCTGGGTGAGTTCTTTGCAGCCCCTTGTCATCTCCAGGATTGTCTTGGCCCTACCATGGGGAGTCCTCTCCTGGTCATGTCTAGGTGGAAAAGGCCAATGTTTTGAAGGGTAATTCCTACTGTACTTCACGGTCATAGACAGGTAAAATTATTTCACAGTTTTAATTCACTTCCCTTTTTTGTCCAGTTTCTCAAAAACTTGTTCAGCTGTAGGATCAAAAAGGAATTATTTGTCCAAATTGGGCATCCAGTAGGTCAGCCTTTACCTGATCTGACAGAGGCTGGGTCCCGTGTCATGCAGGTCTGTGGATGAAAGAATCTATGGCAGCTGTTTTGCAACAAGCATCTATGGTGTCTCAGCTACATTTTCGGAAGGGTATAGAGACTTGTAAAGGTTCTCCATCATCTTCTAGATTTCCCTGGATAAGGTTCTATCCCACAATACAGTTTACCTTAGCTAGCATTTTGTCTTGAACAGATACAAGGTATTTTAGTATATAGAATGGACAATTCAAAGCTCTCATTACCAGAGTGGCAGAGGCATAGATTTTCTTCCCAAATCTGACTAGTAATTTTTTCCCCTGTCATTAGGCAGAAGATGTCCTGTTGGCCCTACTTCCCGGTTCCTTTTAGATAGGGTCACCTCAAAGGTGAAAGAATGAGTGGACTCAAGATTTTATGAGGGCCATAAACTTCTGTACTATTTTACAGAGGTCTTGGATTTCAGTCTGAGAAGTGGTGGCAAAGAAAAGGAAGTGATTCACTTTGGTTTGGTTGTCCATTTTGAAAGGTGAGCAGAGGATGGGGTTGTAGCTTTGGTAATCAGGGAAGACAGGAAGTCTCCCTCAACAGCAACTGTATGGATGTCAGAAATGGAGGCATGCAGAGTGAGTTCATGACCTCAGACCCAACCAAAATGTGAGCCAAGGGTGGCATTCAATGGTAGGTGGGAAACCATGGTGGCCTCCTGAGAGGTCACACCAGAAGGTTCGGGCCTAGGAGTCACCTGACCAGGAGACTGCAAAGGCACCTCACCTATATTTTTAGTTGGCTTAAGACCTATAGCTTGAACTTTTTCAGTAATGTCAGAGTCCTTTGTCTTTTTGTATTTCAATTTTTTTTGGAATGACGCTAGTGGACACTGGAGTCTGCAGAGGTCCTGCGGTAGCACTGGATTGCCATGCCAAAGAGGAAGCCGAAGAGGAGTCCATATGGATGGCAAGTACCTCAACTCTAAATTAAATTAAAGTGCTTCTGCATGGAGTTTTGCATAGTTAGAACAGTTAGAGACACCGTGCTAAGGCCCCAGGTAGAACAGAAAAGTAAAAATCTTTATGCAGGATTTGCTTCCACACTACAATTGACTTTTTTGAACTTTAAATTAGTAGAAACATTTCCACAATGGGGTACTTAGCTGACCGGAAGAAGGTGCATCGCTAGAAAACAGAAGCTGACCAATGGACTGCAAGTGTACTAACACACGTAAAGCACAGACTGCATGGCTAGAAAGAACTGAAGATGGCGCCAACAGACTCCATTCTTATAACCCTGACATCCAGAGATTCAGTCTTTGGCATCCATTGGCTAGGGATGATGTAAAAATATTGGAAAACCAGGCTAGTTGCGGGCTTCTGCATGGCAGGAAGACCCAAGAATAAGTACTACAACACGGACTACAAAGATCATCAATGATGTTTCCGGGGGAGGTAAAAATCTAACAAAATTATGGTGGGAGTGCCGATGCAGAGAAAATATTCGATAGAGTAAGCTGGGATTTTTCAGTAAGACACTGGGAGCATTTTCATTCCCTGATACAATAAGGTTAATTAGGAGAATATATGAAGGATTAGAGGAAAGAACTAAAGTGGGAGGGTTCTTCTCAGATAAGTGGTGTTTGAACAGAGGAACCAGACTGGGTGTCCTCTTTCCCCTTTCTTATGTAGTTTATATCTAGAGCCAATGGCAAAAAAAAAAATAAGGGACTTAAACTCTAAGATGTACTTTGCAATCAAGAAAAGTTGGCTTTATTTGCAAATGATACTCTGCACCCGATAAATCCAGAAAAGGACATTTCAGTGTTGTGGAGCATTTTGAGACAGTTTTACATCTTTTCAGGATATACAATTAATAAATAAGGAAAAAACAAAAGCTTATATACCCACACACAAATGGGTTCAGCAATGCCCAAATTTAAAGGGACACAAAATAAAATATTTATGAATATGGATTAAAAAGGCTTCTGTTATGGCAGCTAAGGATATTTGGGAATAGACTAAACTAAAGGTAAAAAAACTGAGCAACTGGAAGCTCTTGTTCATGGACATGAGAAGTACAATACAAGCGGTGAAAATATTATTAACCCTTTTATTTTTATGTCAGGCATATTTGTATCAATCAAATAAGCTATGGACAATAAATTAATAATATGAAGGAATGTATAAGGATGACTAAGACTGCAAGAGTTAAATGAGATAAGTGGATTCTTCCACTAGAACATGGTTTAGGATTACCCTATTTGAAAAAATATTTTAGAGCTACAAAGCGAAGGCTCACATACATAACACAAGCAGGTGATAAAGGGCTGATGATGAAATAAGGGAGAATTTCAAGAAATAATATGAGAGTGGTATTCTAGATGCAGACTAAGGAGAATATGAATACAATATTCTCTATGGTTGTTACTAAAGTGGCAGAAAGTATTCTAAGAACAAAGCCAACAAAGGAATGGAGAAAGGAGATTTTGCCAATAGGGAAGACTACAAGTAGGTGTATGGAGACTAGGCAAGAGGGGACTGGTATTTAAGGCTGAAAACTGATAAATGAACCAAGGTGTTGGGAGCAAGCAACTACACAGGGAAAAGTAGTGGGATGAGACCAAAATGAGGTTTGGACTGTAGGTAAGAGAATGCCTTCCCTATCAGGTATGGATATCAAAGGAAAGGCAAACATAAATGGATAGGGGAATCCTAAATGAACAGCTTTTACTGGTAAAGTTTTTAATGGAATCTAGAGCAAAGGCCGCCATTAAAACAACTGATCATTAATGGGCCACAAAAATATTGTATGTCAACTATAAAAATCAATCAAAGGAGGTTAGAAAAGATCGGGAAGAGAAATGGGAAAGCATTTTACAAATTTACAAGGTAACAATGGGAGGACATATGTATGGTTCCCAAGTATGCAACAATGTCCAGAAGGACTAGGATGTTTGTTTGGAACTGATTGCATAGGCATTTTTAAACCCCAGACAGACTTAAAAAAAAAAAAAAAATCTTCAGGTAAATACCGAATGTTGAAGGTGTGATGTGGAAGAAAGCAGTAACTGGCAACATATGTTTTGGGAGTACAAGGAGTTGGAGGATTTAAAAAATTCCTTGCAGTGTCAAAAATACTGGGTGAGCAAATGGCTGCATTAAGAGGATTATTATTAAACTCTCATTTGCTAACCAGGTAAGCCCGCTGGACACAGTGCCATTTCAGGGGCAACCCGGGACAATGTTCAAGTGACTTGCTCAGTCACACATTAGGCAAATGAGAGTTGAGGGATTCAAACATTGTACCACAGGAACTACTTTCCAAAGCCTTAACCTTCTACATCAGCTGCAACTACGGAAACCATTCTTTTGGGTTAGGATAAAGGATCTGAACTGCCTAGACACAGTACATATATATATATATATATATATATATATATATATATATATATATATATATATATAAAAAGAAGTTCCTACAAACTTGAAATCAAAGTCTAAACTAACTATATTTGAATTACTGAATACTGTAAAAGAGATGGAAGAGGGATATTTAGGAAAGGGAAGGAATGGAACTCAATTACATAAAAATACATGGAATTTGTGGAAGCAATACATGCAGAATAGCGTTCAGGAGGAGGAGTGATGTTTAAGGGAAGGCAGGGACTGCGCAATTTATGTAATCTTGGAGTGATGACCGCTAAAAAAAAAAAAAAAAAAAAACACATGGGGCTAGATTAAATTACACCTATACTAAGTGTGCACCATCTGTATATTCAAGAACATCCCTACCACAGTTTTTGCACTTTCTAGTCACTCAGAAAGATTACACTAAGTATACAAGTAGTCTACACTTTGTGGTAACCTTTATGGACCCCCTTCAGTATTCAAAACTTCAAGAAAATCAGTAAGAAAAATAAAATTAAGAGGAAGAAGGTGTGAGCTATGTTTGTTTGTGTTGTCTGTTCAGTCAGAACAGTGTACATTTAGTGTAGGCATTAATGAATCCCAGCAGTGATGAACAATACATGTAAATAGAAAACAAAAGTTAATCTGGTTTGTTTTCTTTTCTATGAATGAACGTGTGCCTATGTCATAAGTGATAACTTAGTAAAGGTGTTAGTGTTGCCAGTGGATAGCCAGCAGGTTTACAGACTGATTTACTTAGCCCAAGTAGGGAGCATCACCTCTTGTCACAGAAACATTATTAGAGTGTGTCCCAAAGATTCGATCTCAAGTCCCCTACTGTTTGCCATTTACTTCTTAGAGATAAAATCAAGCAGTCAAGGTCTATGGATTTGCAGAATACAAACTGGGTGCTGTTGTCAACTCACCCCATGATACCAAATTCTCCAAGTAAGGCGTAGATTCCATCTGTTAGGACCAGCCTATGATGACTTTACCAGATGCAAGTCTAGATTAGTTACCTTTGACAAGAACCCTAAATCTCTTACCATAGTTTAATGCCACTCCTCTCAACACAAACCCCATTATTAGAAACTTTTTTTTTTGCTCTGCTTTCCTGCTGACCATCAAGCTTCTTCTCTGGCTGCTCTACCGGCCTGATACTTCTCCTGGGGCGAGAGCCCTAAGACTTATTCACTGTCCACAGAGGCTAGTGAAACAGTTGCGGTATCACCCACTAGGGAACAGCTGTCTCTTTAGATTCCAACTTCTTGCACATGCCAAATAAACATGTGTCTGGAAGGGCAGGTATGGGGGTATAGCAGAGCATAGCCATTTACTTTCATGGATACCTGCTCACCCTACATCTCCCTTCTACCTACTATCTTAACTAGTTTCATAGCTCTACCACTCTAACTTAGTCTCCTTCCCAAACCCATCTTACCCGTTTTTTTTTTTTTTTTGACATCTGTTCTTCCTCCGCACAGTTGCATGCTATACAATTGTCTCCTAATTCTTAACTTTCTAATCTTTCAACAACTCCCAACTCTATAAACCTGGTCAGAAAGTATCCATTCCCGAGCATCTAAAATTGGTCTTGGTCCTTATGCACCAAAGCTATCATTTTGCCTTAACATGAAGCCCCAGCTTCAACAACTTGTAACAATCTGTTAATGCCTTAACAAAAAAAAAGAGTGTTGCTCTAATTTATATAGCTTGTAATCTAAATATTGTTACTACTACAGTATTTATTCTGTAATCTAAATACGTTTTGTTAATATATACATACAGAACTTTTCTCCTCAGGTCTAATGAAAAAGAAGTTTTGCATAGCCCAGTCTTTCTTGGTACAAGACAATAAATAAAATCATTCCTCTCCCTCCCCAGCCAGCTTCCCCAAGTGCCAGAGTCGCTACTCTCTCGTCACCAGAGTCATTATCAAGGCTTTATCTCTCAATGCCACTGGAGACAGCATTATTAGCCATCCGAGTACCCAGAGTGACTGAGCCCAGAATAAGGAAAAGCAAGATCAGGAGACATGTGAAGAAATATGGGCAGGGGAAAGGAAAAGAGATTTAATATGGTGTAATATTTATGCAAAGGAGAAAGCAAAACTAACTAATACAAAAAGAGCAGCACCAAAGATATTTGAAGAAAAATATAGGGAAAGGAATCTGGACATGGAAAACTTTACAAAACAAAAAATAAGACTAAGAGGAAAAGTAGAAAAAGAGATTAGTAATGGAGAAGCCAAAAAAAATAGAAATTGAGGTTATTGAACAGCTGCAAAGAAAACGATTCAGTGTAGTAAATCAAATACAGAAACCACCACAACATGATAGAGCAATGGATATCCAAATTAAGGGGAAACAAGTGGAACAGGAAGCAACTGGTGAGGTGCCATATCAAGTTATTTTGGAGCCTTCCACAGGAAGTCAGTATAAATGTTCATTTGAAGCTGGACAGCAAGGAAAAGAACAGGAAACTGTGGAAACTCTGATGCAGTCAATGTTGGAGTGATAGGCCAGTGAGTTCCCATAGGACAGAACAGATGACAGGATGAAAGTGAAGAAAATGTGCCACAGGAAGAAGCTACAGAACTTTCTATAAAATGCCTGCAGGAAAAGGAAAACAAGGGATGTGCCTTCAGTATGGAAGAAAAATACTCAAGAGAAGAGTTGCTTGATTTAATAGGCAAAGACAGATATGTCAAGATCAATGAGAGAAAAAGACTGCAGAAGGTTAATAAAACCCCAAAAGTCAGAAGCTTGATAAAACAAATGAACACCGTAATTAAGACTGCCCATAGAGATCCATGCGATATAACAAAGATAGATGTGATAAAAGCAATGTGCAGTATTAGAACAGACCAGGATCTAGTGTGCAGTATTGGAGATAAATTAAAAATTTCAAAACAGGTGGAAAGGCTTAGAAGATACAAAGATAAATATAAGGGAAAAGCAAAATAAGCAATTTATTTATGACCCAAAAAAGTCTATAGAGAATTGGGAAATATGGTAAAAGGAATTGAAAGACCATCAAAAAAAGTAGTAGTAGATACATTTTGGAGAAGTATCTATGAAGATCCTGTGGAACATAAAATATGCTAAATGGACAGAAATAGTAAAACAAAGAATAAAAGGTTTAAAGCAGCCAGAGAGATTGAAACAAAGTTGAGAAAAGCCTTTAACCGGAAAACCCCAGGCCCAGATGCAGTACCCAACTTTTGGCTTAAAGTATTAACTTCTTTGCACGAGGATTTAGCCATGAGTAAGAACTATTTAAATACGCACACCGAACACACACCGCACTGGTTAACAACAGGAAAAACAATGCTCTTACTTAAGGGTGAACCTGCAAGCTACCCTAAAAATTATAGATCAATAACTTGTCTTTCAAAGACGTATAAACTATACACAGGAATTGACACCGACAGAGTTTACAGTCATTTAGAAGAAAACTCAATTATGGCAGTAGAAAAAAAGGGCAATAAAAGAAAGTCATACAGAACAAAGGATCATTTGTTGTTGAACAAAGTTATAGTGGGGAACTCTAAGAAGGGGAAGAATCTAAGTATGACATGGACTGACTACAAAAAAGCATTTGATAGTATCCCACATTCATGGATAGAAGAGTGCTTAAAAATGTATGAGATACATCCTACACTGATAGACTACATTACAGTAACCATGAAACAGTGGCAGATCACTTTGCAATTAAGCCATGATAAAAGGACAGATTATTATCACAGGGATAAAAATTCAAAGGGGGATACTCCAGGGCGACTCACCATTGTTATTCTGCCTGGTCATTAACACATTAAGCGGTTTACTTAACAGTTTAGGCCATGGCTACAATTTGGCTTCTAGAAAACAACAATGTCTAATGACTTATCTTCTCTTTGTCAATGATTTAAAACTGTATAGCTAGTCAGATGAGGAACTGAAAGCACAGCTACAGGTTGTCAAAACTTTTTCAGATGATATTGGAATGTCATTTGGTCTTGATAAATGTGCAAAAGCAACCTTTAAAAAAGGAAAACTGCAGCACCAGGAAAACATCAGTTTGGGACAAGAATGTGATATAAAAAGTTGAGCAAGAGGGAGTGTATAAATAGTTGGGAATTGATGAAGGATCAGCAATAAAACATGAACAAATGTGAATAAACCTCAGTAAAGAGTATTTTAGAAGACTTAAATTAATCCTGTAAACAGCACTGACATCTAGGAACAAGATCTAAGCCATAAATCAATTTGCTCTTCCTGTCCTAGCTTATAGTTTTGGGGTGATTGACTGGTCCCAAAAAGTGCTGGCTAGATTGGATATTAGAACAAGAAGGATGCGTCATGCTTAAATGATTTATAAAAATCAGTGTATACCAAGATTATATATTCTCCACTCTGAAGGAGGTATGGGCATCTGTGAAATTGATTACATGTATAGATCTACAATCGTGGGACTCCACACATCTGCTGATCTCACAGGATCAAAATGTAGTGAAAGTTTTGAAACATTAGGAGAATAAATCTAAGATGACATCTCTGCTTAATTTAGCAGAAGCATATCGACGTCAAGCAGAAATGGAAATTATAGTAGAAGTAGATAAAAACCAGGCAGCAAATGAATGTGCTAAAAAATAAAATAAAGAATATAAGGTGAAGGACCAGATGAGAAGGCAAGAAACGTGGAAAAAAAAACAAATATAGTTGCAAGCAGTGGTGGCTGGTGACTTCAAATCAAAGGGGTGCTGCAGGAGACAGCTGAATGGGTGGTGTCAATGGGAATGGGTGTGGCCAACTAGAAAGGGGAGGAGCTATGCTCAAAACCACAAAAACTGTAACTTTAAATACACTGCCCTGGGTGCCAAACCATCATTATGAGAGTCCAATCAAAGCAAAATGAAGTGTAGAAGAAAAAACATATTTCAATGCATTGGCTGCATGACAGCTTACTTAATATCTAGATGGAAACAAAAAGGTTGTGAGGCATGAAAAAATAAATTACTTTTTAAATACATTACTGGAATGCTAGTCAAAATTAAGTATAAGAAAAACAAGCACCACTCAACTCAATTCCTTCTCCTTGTACTCCAGTTCCAATTATAATTTATATTCAGCTTTATTAAACTACCAAGTAACATGCTGAAAGTAGCAATCTCTGTGATTCCCTCACTTGTAAAAAATACCTGCTGCCTGACAACAACCATCTACTTGTTTCATGGGGAAAACATGATCAAAGTAAAAAATGAAAAGCAAACAGGAAACGAGCTCAATATATATTGCTTAAAGGATTACTGCACAAGACCTGGACCACACATGATAGATTGGCATTCTGTTTAGTTTGCAGGTAAAGCCTGTAATGAGCTCTTAAAATAATGTAATCCTGTCCTTTATTACAAATACTGTCATATGCATTTCAATACCAAAGGCTTATGTGTTATCTAGTTATGTAAGTATTCTCTGCATGGCAACAACAGAAAGGCTTTCAATGTTGGCAATTCTTTAACAGTATGTTTATTAAAACTTACTTGCATCTTACAATCTCAGACAAGCTTACTAGATGGTCATTAAAGCATTGCTACTTAAACAGAGCAACAGGCACTTTCTGAAGAATAATAAGCATAAATCACAGTATAAAAATATGAGAGAAACCAGAACATCCTGCAAAATCAAGGACAGATGAAAAGCCATTGTAGTACTTGTGTCTACCTTGGATGGGGGGATAGTCTGCACATTTACACTGCATAACTGCTCCTTGCCTTGCTTGGACACATCCAGAGTCACTACATGGGGGAATGGGGTGCAACAAGTATGTCACAATTTGAAATGTCTCTGGCTGACTGCGATGGCCCTGACATTTGTCATACCTCTCAACCTCAGAGCAAGAAATCTGGACAAAGCCATACATAGAAGTGGGACAAAGGCCCAAAAATAAGGACAAATTTTAAATATTGCTCTTATAAACTTAGAAAGATAATAGAATAGTAGGTCTTGCATTAGTATGAATTTTCTGAAGGGTATGAAATCTGAAACTGAAATGTCTGTCATTATTTTCCAACTTCAGTCTTTAATGATTTACCACTAATTTGCCAAAAAAACCCCCCAGAATTTTATGAAAAATGGACCAAAAATGTGATTCAAAAATATAAAAACCACAAATTTTATGAGGAACAAACCAAAAATAAGAAGCAAAAATCTATTTATTCTGTAAAAATCTGGACAGTTGAGAGGTATAGTTCAGCCAGGGCTGTCTGAGTTTACTGCCCCCCCCCCTCACAAAATCATGGTTGAATGGAGCTTCCCCTCTACAGCCATTCCAATGAACCATTACTTGGCTATTTCACCCCATTTACCATAAACAAACACTAATGTGCATACTGCTTTACTTCTGTGATGATTTGGACTTCATTTGAAAGTTTTATTTTGCATTTTACAGCTCAAACACTAATAGATATATCTTCTAAACAAAGCAATGCAGTCTCACAATGAGAACAGACTTAGCATTAAAACTTCTCTGCCCTTGAAAACTCACATTCACTGAAACAGCATTGAAACCCACATCCAAAGAAAATACATTTTGCCAGTGGCAGATTAACTTTGGGTTTGGGCTGTTTTCAAATCACAGGCCCTTGCACACGAAACATACACATGCTCTTTCATACACCTTCCTGATTGTATTAAATTATATTCCTTGTACAATTACAGTACAGTTTGAGGGAGTTTATTGTTTTGACAATTTTCCAGTAAACAATGAAACAAAATGCATGCACCAGTAATGACAAAACTGCCCAATTCAGAACATTTCCATCATAAAAGTCTACTCAAACTTCTACAGTCCACCAGCATCAGTACACATGCACAATCTCTGAAGTAAAAGTCATCTAAATAATTCCACATTAAAGAGATCTGTAACTAATGAAGAGGTTGCTGCTAGCAAACAACTTTGTATTTCATTGTTTCATCTACAAATAAAGTGCCTGTTACCCTTGAGGAATAAATTGCCTATCTTACACTAAAAAATGATAAGCTAACAATATTGCATTAGGGAATGGATGGCAAACTGATAACAGGTTAATAGTTGGTAGGTATCTTTGTCAAAAAGGAGTGCATCATCTACCCCTTTTGTAACACAGTACGGTATCAACAATGCATCTATCTACTGTGGGAGTAGAACCCACAGCCTTCTGCATCAAAAGCAAATATACTACCTGTTGTGCTATTAACAATACAAGCAGACTCAGCATAAGCAACACTAAACTTTTGCTCCCCTGCAGCTCTCAGCTCCTTGTAAAATATACTCACTCAGCTGTATCTCTGAACTTTGCAGCACAAAGAAATCTGGAAAAAGCCAAAGTTTATTGCTGGGGGGGATGGGGCATAAACCAGGGACACATTTTAAACATTGCTTATATAATATGTTGGAAAGTTGCTAGAATAAAATGCTGCGTTACCACAATACATTTCACTGCCAAGCCTTAAACCCAGGACCTTGTGCAAAACAGTCAGGGCAACATACCACTATGCCAAATCAGCTGTTTTGTGAAAGAGGAAGACGGAAACTTAAATGCCTACCATTTAGTGAATTCAGTTCTCACCACAGCACAGCTGTCAACCTCTTAGCACAAAACACCTGAACAAAGCCAATAATGGGTGAATACAGCCCCCAAATATTCAGTGAATTCAGTTCTCACCATAGCTCTCAACCTCTTAGCAAAATACACCCGGACAAAGCCAGTAATGGGGGAATATAACCCTCAAACATATTCAGTGAATTCAGTTCTTACCATAGCTCTCAACCTTAGCACAAAAAACCTGGATGAAGCCAATTTTTATTTAACATTTGTTGACCGGGAATGTCCGACTAGGTTCCACAGAGCCTGTTTTCAGCGGAGGCCCGGGGAGAAACACTCCAGATGCATGTCTTTGGAATGTGGGAGGAAACCGGAGTACCCGGAGGAAACCCACGCAAACACAGGGAGAACATGCAAACTCCACACACAAGGCACCCCAGCCGAGAATAGTACCGGAGAACCTCTTGCTGTGAGGTGACAACGTTAACTGCTGCACCACTGTGCCGCCCAATAATGGGGGAATACAGTCCCGAACATAGGGATAAATTTCAAATATCCATCTTATACACTTAGAAAATTGCGAGAATAAAAGCTTTTGTGTTACCATGCACTTTCTGAAGAATATGAAGTCTGATATTCAAATGCGTGTCATTTTTAACATTTGTTAACCACGAAAGTCAGACTTAGAACAAAAGCTAATTTTTAGCAGAGGCCCAGGGAGAAACAGTCCAGACAGACACGTTTTCTAAGA
This sequence comes from Protopterus annectens, assembly GCF_019279795.1. NCBI lineage: Eukaryota > Metazoa > Chordata > Ceratodontiformes > Protopteridae > Protopterus > Protopterus annectens. Next base: position 1,110,051,710 of record NC_056727.1, read on the forward strand.
TGGGAGGACACTAGAGGAAACAAACACAGAGAGGGCATACAGACTCCACACACAAGGTAAGGCACCCCCATCCAAGAATCAAACCAGAGAACCTGTAGCTGTCAGGCAACAATGCTACCACTGCACCAATGCACTACTGGCTTTGCAAGGACACAAAAATACAGAAACCACATTTTTTTATGAGGAATAGAACAAGTATGAGGGAAATATCTGCAACATTTTTACAAATGGTGGTGGGTAGGGAATTCAGGCTCTTGCCACCTGAGCCCAAGGTACAAGGTTCAAGCCTTATTCTCTACCCACCACCATGTAGCACCTGGGGCATCAGACACAGACAGACACACAGACACACACACCTAAGCTCTGTAATATCCATGGCAAATAGTACTGAATCGTACCAATACATCAAAAGAAGTTTTTGTAAGTATAAAATGGCATATTTTAACCATCCTGTGAGTTTCATAGTGGAGGCAATTAGTACGTTGTTAGTAGGTGTCCCACATTTGTCCCATCCCATTTGCTCTAGCCGCAAGGGCACAAGGCTAAATGGTAAACACAAACACAGAGTTTTATTAGGGAAGAACACTAGAACTGTCCACGATAAAACATGATTAGTAATCAGTACAATGACAAATTTCCACTACAGAAAGGGTGATGATGCTAAAGTGATATGAAAGTTACTTTATTTGCTCTTGGCTCTCACGTGTCCCTTTCTTTGTTTTGCACTTATTTTGCACAGTGAACAGATAACACATAGACGTGATACTTACTAGGATCCTATAGCTAAGCACACAAAACAAAAAATACCAATATATTGTTTTAAGTAGTCTCAGATTTTTACAGCTCTGTTGAAACCAGAGAGGCTCACACGTAACTGATTTGCATTTACCCCAATACACAACGTGAAACTATACATAAGCACAGAAGGTGTAGAGCCCATTCAGTATTACAGGTTTGATAGTTACTATCAGATGCATATTCCTTCACTACTACCGCATATTTAATTTTGAAACATTCTCCATTTAATGGTTTGAAATAATCATTAATGGTACTAACGTGTGCGGCAACATTATGTCCTGCAGATGCCAAGTCAGCCAGATATTTCAGCACATTTTCTTCCTAATCTGTAACTGACACACCGATCCACTCTGTAGCCCAGCTAAATTATGTAACGGGCACACACACACACCGATCCACTCTGCAACCCAGCTAAGTTCTGTAACAGGCACACACCCTAACTGTCCTCCATAATGGTGGCAATCCTGCTGTTTCCTCCATAACGGTGGCGATCCTGCTAGTAAGGCTTCTACCAGCAGATCCACTCTGCAGCTAAGTTCTGTAACGGCAGAGCCCAGCTAAATCCTCCTGTCTGCAATGGCCTGCGCACGAGTCTCCCGCGAGATGGCTGGAGCATCCTGTCCCGTGAGATGTGAGGAGGCTGGAGCCTTCTGCCTGCGGGCGATGCAGTCCGGTGACCTTCCGGTCTGTGCAGTTGTCACCGCACTGACCTCTGGGCTGGAAGGGTGGAGTTTCCTGCCTTCCCTGTCCGGACTGCCTAAGACAGCAGTCTGGAGTTCAGGAATGAGTACGCATGCGTGCATGGAGCTCTGTTCTGCCCAACACAGCAGTCAGGAACCATGCACGGTGTCCGTGAATTTTTTTTTTTTTATTTTATTTTTTAATTTATTTTATTCATTTTTACAGGTGGGGAGCCTGCAGTCCAATAGCATGAGCTGCCCCTGGTTGCAAGTATAGAAAACTTCTGTAAGATTCTCATGTTGATCAAGAACGAATACAGGAATGGTTAAGGAGAGGTGAATTCACATCAAGAAATGAAAGGTTAATATTGGTAGCCGAAGATGGTGGGCTACGTACACGCTGGTTTACAAAGTCCATTAAACATGTGGGAGAAAAGTACAGTTTTGTACCTACCATAAATGTAGATGTTCGAAGATCCACATTGCTGCAGTCCTTACACTTGGGTAGTCCGCTGTCCTCGGTCGGCCCGAATATCAAAGTATAAGGCTGACGTCTGTCAAGGCGCATTTGACTGACATCAGGACGTCAGGGTACAAATGCGCATGACCGACGCCATATCCTCAGTCTTTCCTTGCCCCAGATGTCAGAAGACCCTAAAAATAAAGGTCCAAACCAAAAGACAGCAAACAACACCCCAACCACCCTTGCACTAATTATATGTACAATATATACAATATACACAATATTTACAACCCAACCCACACAACCACCTCTAACTACAGAGGGAAGGAGGAGGGTAAATTGGACTGCAGCAATGTGGATCTTGAACATCTACATTTATGGTAGGTACAAAACTGTACTATGTTCTTCATCTCACATTGCTGCAGTCCTTACACTTGGGTAGAATCCCAAAGCAGAGGTAAGGGAGGATGGCCAAACTACAAGGAAGCAGGAGCTGCCAAAATGCCCTGCAAAACAGCAGTGGCAAAACCAGCCCTGGATTTAGAGTAAAGTGGCAGGTGATAATGCCTAGAGAAAGTATGCACTGAACTCCAAGTAGCTGCCTCCAAAATATCCTTGGTTGCCACTCCCCTCAAAAGGCTGTCAAGTGGCAGTAGCCCTGGAATGAGGCCTAATCCCAGCTGGAATCTCCTTGCCATGATGGGAATAACAGAAAGCAATGCAAAACCCAATCCACTTAGAAATAGTTTGTTTTGACACAGGCTTGCCCTGAGAACTCAAAGCAAAAGAAACAAACAACTGCTGAGACTGCCTGAACCCTTTAGTTCTGTCCAAATAATATCGCAACTGCCTGTGTACATCTAAAGTGTGCAAAATCTTTTCCCCTTTATTTTGGGGATTTGCATAAAAGTAGGCAAATGAATAGTTTGGTTTAAAGCCACACTAGAAACCACCTTGGCATAAAGGAAGGATTAGTACGAAAGATACCCTATCCTTATGGAAAATCAAGAAAGGCTCAACCGCCATAAGGGCCTGTAATTCAGAAACGCTTCTTGCAGAGGTAATGGCCAACAAAAAGGCAGTCTTCCATGATAAATATTTCAACTCAGAAGTAGCTGCAGGCTCAAAAGGTTGTAGAGTGAGTTTCTCCAACACAAAATTGAGATCCCAAGCAGGAGTAGGAGCTCTCTTGGGGGTCTTATATTCTTTGCCCCTCTAAGAAATTGCTTGAACAAAGGATGAGAAAACAATGGAGGGTCACATTCATAGTGAGCTGAAATTGCTGCAGCATGAACCTTAATAGAAGAGAAGGACAAACGTTTGTCCAGTAACTCAGTAAGATATTGAAGAGCCACACTTAAATTAGGCTCAGAAACATCAAAATCCTTTGCTGCACTCCAAAATAAAAATCTCTTCCATTTATCTGCGTACACTTTCCTTGTACTAGGCCTTCTAGCTTCCAAAATCACATTCAAAACTTGTTGTGGAAGTTGAGACCCTCTATGGTTCAAAACAGAATATGCCAGGCTGTTAGGTGAAGAGAGTGAAGTTTGACATTGAGCAAATGGCTGTCCTCCTGTGACAACAGGTGTGGAATCAAGGCAAAGGCCATGGAGGCTTCCGTACCAGACTTCTCAGTAATGGGTACCAGTGCTGTCGAGGCCAATCTGGAGCTATTAAAATCATCCTTGGCTTGTCCTGTCTGACCTTTAGAAGTACCTTTGGGAGGAGAGGCAGAGGTGGAAAGGCATACACATGAAGATTGCTCCAATTGAAAGAAAGAGCATCCACTTTCCAAGCTGTGGGATGAAACCTTTTGTGCAAAACTTTGGCAGCTGATGGTTTAGTGGAGAAGCGAACAGATCTATGTCTGGAGTTCCCCATGACACTGTCAATTTCTGAAATACATGAGGATCCAATTTCCACTGTGGGGATCCATAATTTGTCTGCACAACACATCTGCTAGTGAGTACTGTGCTCCTGGCAGAAACCTTGCCTGAAGATTGAGCTGTAAACTGAGAGCAGTCTCCCACAAAATCATTGCTTGCCTGCATAGAGGATAAGAATGTGTTCCCGCTTGCTTGTTGATGTACCAGATGACAGTTGTGTTGTCTGTTAGAATCAACACCTGCCCTGGAAGAAGTAAATCCTTGAAAGCTATTAATGCAAACTGGCCTGCTAACATCTCCTACAGGTTGATATGTAGATGTTGTAGTCTGGCAGGCCACTTGTCTTGTATCCACTTTCCATTTAGATGAGCTCCCAAGCTTTGTCTGAGGCATCTGTCATTAAAATCTGAAATTTTTTTTTTATTTTATTTTTTAATTTATTTTATTCATTTTTACAGGTGGGGAGCCTGCAGTCCAATAGCATGAGCTGCCCCTGGTTGCAAGTATAGAAAACTTCTGTAAGATTCTCATGTTGATCAAGAACGAATACAGGAATGGTTAAGGAGAGGTGAATTCACATCAAGAAATGAAAGGTTAATATTGGTAACCCAAGATGGTGGGCTACGTACACGCTGGTTTACAAAGTCCATTAAACATGTGGGAGAAAAGTACAGTTTTGTACCTACCATAAATGTAGATGTTCGAAGATCCACATTGCTGCAGTCCTTACACTTGGGTAGTCCGCTGTCCTCGGTCGGCCCGAATATCAAAGTATAAGGCTGACGTCTGTCAAGGCGCATTTGACTGACATCAGGACGTCAGGGTACAAATGCGCATGACCGACGTCATATCCTCAGTCTTTTCTTGCCCCAGATGTCAGAAGACCCTAAAAATAAAGGTCCAAACCAAAAGACAGCAAACAACCAACCAACCACCCTTGCACTAATTATATGTACAATATATACAATATACACAATATTTACAACCCAACCCACACAACCACCTCTAACTACAGAGGGAAGGAGGGAGGTAAATTGGACTACAGCAATGTGGATCTTGAACATCTACATTTATGGTAGGTACAAAACTGTACTATGTTCTTCATCTCACATTGCTGCAGTCCTTACACTTGGGTAGAATCCCAAAGCAGAGGTAAGGAGGATGGCCAAACTACAAGGAAGCAGGAGCTGCCAAAATGCCCTGCAAAACAGCAGTGGCAAAACCAGCCCTGGATTTAGAGTAAAGTGGCAGGTGATAATGCCTAGAGAAAGTATGCACTGAACTCCAAGTAGCAGCCTCCAAAATATCCTTGGTTGCCACTCCTCAAAAAGGCTGTCAAGTGGCAGTAGCCCTAGTGGAATGAGGCCTAATCCCAGCTGGAATCTCCTTGCCATGATGGGAATAACAGAAAGCAATGCAAACCCAATCCACTTAGAAATAGTTTGTTTTGACACAGGCTTGCCCTGAGAACTCAAAGCAAAAGAAACAAACAACTGCTGAGACTGCCTGAACCCTTTAGTTCTGTCCAAATAATATCGCAACTGCCTGTGTACATCTAAAGTGTGCAAAATCTTTTCCCCTTTATTTTGGGGATTTGCATAAAAAGTAGGCAAATGAATAGTTTGGTTTAAAGCCACACTAGAAACCACCTTGGCATAAAGGAAGGATTAGTACGCAAAGATAACCTATCCTTAAGGAAAATCAAGAAAGGCTCAACCGCCATAAGGGCCTGTAATTCAGAAACCCTTCTTGCAGAGGTAATGGCCAACAAAAGGCAGTCTTCCATGATAAATATTTCAACTCAGAAGTAGCTGCAGGCTCAAAAGGTTGTAGAGTGAGTTTCTCCAACACAAAATTGAGATCCCAAGCAGGAGTAGGAGCTCTCATTGGGGGGTCTTATATTCTTTGCCCCTCTAAGAAATTGCTTGAACAAAGGATGAGAAAACAATGGAGGGTCACATTCATAGTGAGCTGAAATTGCTGCAGCATGAACCTTAATAGAAGAGAAGGACAAACCTTTGTCCAGTAACTCAGTAAGATATTGAAGAGCCACACTTAAATTAGGCTCAGAAACATCAAAATCCTTTGCTGCACTCCAAAATAAAATCTCTTCCATTTATCTGCGTACACTTTCCTTGTACTAGGCCTTCTAGCTTCCAAAATCACATTCAAAACTTGTTGTGGAAGTTGAGACCCTCTATGGTTCAAAACAGAATATGCCAGGCTGTTAGGTGAAGAGAGTGAAGTTTGACATTGAGCAAATGGCTGTCCTCCTGTGACAACAGGTGTGGAATCAAGGCAAAGGCCATGGAGGCTTCCGTGCCAGACTTCTCAGTAATGGGTACCAGTGCTGTCGAGGCCAATCTGGAGCTATTAAAATCATCCTTGGCTTGTCCTGTCTGACCTTTAGAAGTACCTTTGGGAGGAGAGGCAGAGGTGGAAAGGCATACACATGAAGATTGCTCCAATTGAAAGAAAGAGCATCCACTTTCCAAGCTGTGGGATGAAACCTTTTTGTGCAAAACTTTGGCAGCTGATGGTTTAGTGGAGAAGCGAACAGATCTATGTCTGGAGTTCCCCATGACACTGTCAATTTCTGAAATACATGAGGATCCAATTTCCACTCGTGGGGATCCATAATTTGTCTGCTCAACACATCTGCTAAGGAGTTCTGTGCTCCTGGCAGAAACCTTGCCTGAAGATTGAGCTGTAAACTGAGAGCAGTCTCCCACAAAATCATTGCTTGCCTGCATAGAGGATAAGAATGTGTTCCCGGTTGCTTGTTGATGTACCAGATGACAGTTGTGTTGTCTGTTAGAATCAACACCTGCCCTGGAAGAAGTAAATCCTTGAAAGCTATTAATGCAAACTGGACTGCTAACATCTCCTTCAGGTTGATATGTAGATGTTGTAGTCTGGCAGGCCACTTGTCTTGTATCCACTTTCCATTTAGATGAGCTCCCCAAGCTTTGTCTGAGGCATCTGTCATTAAAATCTGACTCGCCTCTGGCCGGGTCACAGAGAGTCCCTTGTTTAGGTGACATTCCTGAGCCCACCACAACAATTCCTTTTGAATGCAAGGTATTATTTGAATGACAGTGTCCAGATCCTGGCAGTGCTGTGTCCATACATTTTTGAGATACCATTGCAGCTTCCTCATATGCAGTTTGGCATTGGGAAGCACCAGAATACAAGATGCCATGAACCCTAAGGCTTGAAGGACTGTCCTTGCAGTCAGCCCGGACTGATGAGATAGTTGATGGAAGTAAAGGGAAAGACTCTTTTGTTTGTCCGGGGTTAAAAGGCCATCTGGGATGCTGTATTCAGTCTTACACCCAGAAAGCACATGTCCTGAGAGGGTACTAGACTGGACTTTATTTCGTTCACAGAATACCCCAGGCATCTTAGCACTGCTATCACATATTCCAAATGATGAAGAAGCTCTTCCCTTCCTTGAGCCAGAATCAGGCAGTCGTCCAAATAAGGATAGATCTGTAGTCCTTTTAGCCTGAAGAAAGCTATCACTGGAGCCAGAACTTTCGTGAACACTCTGGGCAGTAGATAAGCCAAAGGGCAATGCAGAGAACTGATAGTGAGAAGTCCCAGCTCGAAACGCAGATACTTCCTGCAACTTAGTCTGATAGGAACATGAAGGTAAGCCTCCTTGAGATCCAAAGTTACCATCCAATGATCTTTGCCCAGCAGAGGTAAAAGCTGTTGTAACGTCAACATTTTGAACTTGGGAATGTCCAGATAAGTGTTGAGGATAGATAAATCCAAAATTGGTCTCCACGTGTTCCCCTTCTTTGGTACTAGGAACAGGCGAGAATAAAATCCTAGGCCCACTTCTGGCATAGGGACCGGCTGTATGGCCCCTAGTTGAAGTAACAGAGAAATTTGCTTGTGAGCCTCTATTCTTTGTTGAGGAGGAACGTCTGGCATGCCTCTGAAAGGAGGCAAGGTATGGAAATAAAACCTGTAACCTTGGTGTATGATATCCAATACCCATCTGTCTTGGGTAATTAAACTCCAATTTTCTTTGAAAAGTGCCAACCTTCCTCCCAAAGGTGCTGCCAGACGAGAAGGCTCTGGCAGCTGAAAAGGTAGGTCATTGGGTCTGTTCGAAAGGACTGACCCCTGCCCTCACCTGAAGACTGTGCAGGAGAACTCCTGTTCTAGGCCTGAAAGAGCCCTGAGCTCTGCCCCTACCACGTCTAGATCTACCCCTAGACTGGGAATCATAAGAAGGATACGTCCACCCTTTAGCAGGCCAATTTCTACTAAACTTTGGAGGCTGAACCTGCAAAAAATCTTTAACAGTCTGCATAGACTTAGCCTTGTCTTCCATTTTCTTTAAAACTGCCTCAACAGGAGAACCAAACAACACATCAGATTGTAAAGGGGCATCTAAAATCCTTGTTTTAACATGGTCAGATAAATTTTGATCCCTCAGCCAGGCGTGCCTGCGAAGAACTGACCCAGTGGCAGCCACCCTAGACGAGGCCTGTACAGCATCAAAACCACATTGCAAAGAATGCTTACCCACCTGTTCAGAAACATGTACTAAATCTTGTAACTCTTTACAATCAATACCTTCCGCCAGAGCATCAACCTTAGACTTCAACTGTGAAAGGAGATAGTTTTGGTATTTTAACATGTGAAACTGGCAATTCAAAGCCCTCATAGCTAGAGTGGAAGAAGTATAAACTTTCTTTACCCATCTATCCAAGGCCCTGGCTTCTTTATCTGCAGGAACCGGATTCTTGACAACAGAAGCCTTAACACCTTTAGGCCCCTGGCTAACAGTTTCTGGGTCTGCCCTAGGACTCTTAAAAGATACTTATGAACTTCAGGCACCCTGTAATACCTATCCGGTTTAACAGGAGCAGGAGGCAAAGAATCAGGATTAAGAGAAGCCTCTGTAAAAACATCTTCCACTACATCCAAAACAGGAGGTATAGCCAAAGGCCTATGCTGGGGTAAAACAAAAATTCCCTAAGCCTTTTCCTGGAATCAGAGAAGTCCTGACCTTCCCACTTAAAATGCTCCCTCATGGAATGAAGAGTTTCTGAAAAGAAAAATCCTCAGGAGGAGAAGCAGAAGGAGTAGAATCACCCACATCAGAATCAGAATAAGGAGAGTACTCCTGCAAGTCTTCAGCCAAGACTCTGAAACATCCAAGCCTGCTCAAAACTCCCTAGCTCAGGCTCCACCCTAGGTCTCTTATCAGGAGGGGGCAAAGAACCCCTAATCAGAGTAATCAAATCTTCTGCCATTTTAAGCATATGCTTCTTGGGCACAGTTCCAGAAGAACTAGGGGTGACACCAACTGAAGCTAAACCTGGCCTGCCTCTAGGAGAAGCCTTGGAAACAGAAGGAGAGGGCCTAACCACCCTAGGCAGGAGGGAGTATAGTAACCTGAGAAGCCCCATCACCCTGACCTGCCTCCTGAGAGGCCACATCCTGCAATAACAAGGTCTCTCCCTGGGATCCCAAAGAAACCTCCGGTGGAACCACCGGCTCCACCGACACCTCTAAAGAACCGGCGTCCGGTACGGACGGTTCTTCTAGCCTAGGCTTCACTGCTTTGTCCTTGCGCTTCTTCGAAGAAGCGGGCGTCGGAGCATCCGACGGCATTTTATAATTGCACCGCTTCCCAAAGACTAACCTGGCACAATCTAATCTAATCTCTTTATAGTGCGCTTATTAAATCTAGCACAAGAGCGACACCCAACAACGTCGTGCTCAGGCCCTAAACAAGGAATACACAAAGTATGATAGTCTCTATGCGGTATCTGTTTCCCACAAGAAATACAATTATTCACTTTTTCTGACATCCGGTAAACCACTGAGGCAAGAAAAAACTAAAATATTCCCCAACGGGGTACTTAGCCAACTTTGCCTCTGTCTGAAACTCCGGAATCGAAAAATTTCAGAACGCCAACCGGCACTTGCAATACTGCTTCTGCATCGGACCATGCGGCAAAAAAGACTGAGGATATGACGTCGGTCATGCGCATTTGTACCCTGGCGTCCTGATGTCAGTCAAATGCGCCTTGACCGACGTCAGCCTTATACTTTGATATTCGGGCCGACCGAGGACAGCGGACTACCCAAGTGTAAGGACTGCAGCAATGTGAGATGAAGAACATCAGACATATGCAGGTTTTGTAAAACCAAATTGGAAACTATCACATACCTTGTTGCAAAGCATTATTGGCAGAGGGACTGTATACTGAAAGGCATAACAATGTGGCAAGACTGTTACACTTGAGATTGTGCAAACATTATGGTATCGAAGTGCATGAAAAACACTGAAACATGAGCCATAAAGAATCATAGAAAATGATGAAGTTTACATCACATGGGATCAACCAATACCAACTGTTCAAAAGATAGATGCTAGAAAACTGGATGTAGTGGTCCAAGAAAAGAAGACAAAAGTAGCACTGATGATTGAAAATCGCCACACCTAGTGACTACACTGTCTTGCGTACAGAGAGACACAAAGTCATAAAATACCTGGATCTGCAGGCAGAAACAAGAGCCATGTGAAAGAAAGATACCCAGACAGTTCCAATAGTAGTAGGAGCAACTGGTCTTATAAAAAATAAATTCACAATCATATTTAGTTATGTTACCAATTCATGTAACCCAGTACGAATTGCAGGAGGAGTCATTACTGGGCACATTGCGGGTGCTGCAAAGAGCACTTTTGGCTAACGTCAAAGAGTGAAACAATACTAATTTCATGAACTTTAATCTTAGTTTGACTTAGGAATGGGGTCCATTCTAGTCATGGTATTGGAAACCCAAAAGACTTGGAGAAATTAAAAATGTCAGAAACACTGAGCTTTCTTTAGACCATATGTCACTTGTGGTCAGAAAGTCTCATCTTGTACAGGTATTGTGACAGGTCTCCCTTTACTTCTCCCTTATCAATCCAATATCAAATACATTATTCTCTTTAGTATGTACTGCTCTAACCCTCTTGTACAACTTTAAAGGCTTCAAAATTCCCTAAGGAGGAAAATCTAAGGTTTAAAGACTCAAGCTACCACATCATTTAGCTATCCTGGTTAAAGGAGTCATAAGATGTGCACTACAAAAAGGATTCACACATATGTATTTATACAAATGCTATCTCGACTCATTCGTCCACAACCAAAATATTAGGGAAAAAAACATTAGAATCATGGTGATCACTAAGCAACCATTATGCAAAGAATGGATAATACCTAGAGTATCCAAAGTGCAAAACTCTAAAGGTTACCAAAACCCAGTACATACAAAGTACCAGAGGGCAAGAATAAAGCCCACTCTGCAGCAACAGTCCTGTGATTTGTACAGAACTATTATGGTCAATTACACAGTTGCACTATGCGCACCTCAAGAACACTGCTGCAGAACATGTACACTTAATTACAATGGCCACTAGCTTATAGAGAACAGAAATGCAGTAGCCTGATCTCCCCAGATATCCAACTGGTAGTGATTTCAAAAGGTGTGAATGTAGCACCATGACACAATCTTACACATACCTTGGGCAGAAATATTTGTGCAGAAAACAAAATTCATTAGGCAAAGACTCAGAGCCCAGCAAACAATGCAAAGCAACCCCCCCCCTTCTTTTTAAATTATACAGAGGAAAAAATTCTTGAGCTGCAACACCAAGTAGAAAAACAGCCTTCCAAGAAACTATTTCATGTCAACTCAAAGGCGTGGTCAGACTTTCTACAATAAAAATTTAATTGGAGTGACTGGATGTCTAGGCATTCATCAATACAAAATACATTTTAGAAACTGCCTAGCCACTGGATTTGAAGCTAAAGGAGGCTTGACAGGCAGTCAGGCAGAGCCAAGCCTGTATTACCAAGGGTGCATTTCATTTTTTTTTTATACTGTTACTCCCCCTAGGCCAGCTTTAAGCCAAGTTCTAAGGGTGATAATCACAATGAATGGTATTACAGCTGGTAAAGGGAATACAGAAGTACAAGTAAACTTACCATAACAGTAAATGTTTGAATGATCACTGCTGCAGTAGCCTTAGCTATATGGGTTATATCACATTAATTTAAACAGCTGGTTAGCTACCAATGCTTCAAGGCATCTTCCACATGCACAAATTATCAGGCAGCTCAAGCTGAGCTGACTAAAGAACTGTTTGGGTCGCAAGCCCTTCACGGCTTTCATGCCAACAAAGGAGGAGGCTAGAGTCCAGAAAAGGGCAAGGATTGGAAAAATTTAAATGCATCCATGCCCTTTCCCTGGCAACAAAAGCACACAAAAATAAAAGGAATGGAGGGAGGGAGGGGTTACTGTCATAGTAATCATTTGAACACCTACTATTATGCCAAGTCAACTTACTTGTATAACTGGATTATGTTCAATGTACTGATCATTGCTGCAGTAGCTTTAGCTGTATACTGTAGGCAGATTACCATCTTAGAATGACTGGGAGCAGGAAGGATGAAGGTCCAGGAGCCCATAATGAAATTGTCAGAGAAAATCTTATCCTAGACCTCTAGTTTACAGTTCTTTGTAAAAGGTATGCACAGAGGACAGAGTTGGTGCTTCTAGAATATGTCTAGAAACCAACCCTTTCCAAGAGGCCACAGATAAAGCCAAGGTCCTGGTAGAATGAGCCTCGACCCTGCCTGGAATTGCCTCAGAACTTCTTTGCCAGTCCGAATGCCATCTCGAATTGCTGGTCTGAATGCTCGCTTTACTTGCAGGTTCACTAAGCCTTTTTCAGATAAGTGCTCCTTTGGGGTTTTGTTCTCATCCTTTTTTTTTTTTTTTTTTTGCGATTGTTGCCTGTGGGGTTCATGTCATCCAGAAAGGGTAAATGCCAGTGGGGGAGAGAGATCCTATAAAGATAGTCACGAGCAGTGTTTATTTGGTCTATGTGCTTCCCACGACCATACGTCCTATTCTATTTGTCAGGCTTTGACCAAAGACTTGGCATAATCTGCTTTCCTCTTTGGCCATATACTTAGAAAACAAACGTCAAACTTTTGGCAAAAAATGCTATGGAAGGAACTTCCTGGTCCAGGGGTCAGCTGTCCGAAGTCAGTGGTCAAGAAAGCTAGGTCAGACTCTTCAGCTGTGCCACCTCCACTGGACGGCTCTCTCAAGGCTCATGAAAACCCAGATTGACTGGCTTCTTTTTTGGATTCTTCTGCCTCGACCACTTCAGAGGCTGGCATGAATCTAGCTTCACACACACACCCTGGAGGCCTTGAAGACTTCCACTTTGGATGTTCAGGGGGAACCACAGCCGATTATTACTGGAGGGCCTAGCGGTGTTCCTCAGATTTTGGTTAGTAAGGAGGTACAGACTATCATTATACAGTATCGTATAGGATCTGAGCATTCTAAGTTTTACAAGGCTGACATCTCTAACTCATTACAGCCGAATGTGCCTTCAGGTGTTTCTGCAGTTACCTCCTGCTGCTCCTCTAGGTGTTGAATATTGCTTGTTCATATTTGCATTAATAATTCCAAAACCATGCTACGTACAAGGTATCAGAATATTTTATCTTGGCGCATACATTGTGGCAAACACAATTGTATTGATAATTGACTGCTGTCAATGAGTATTTGTTAGAATTGTAAGGTGATAAAAAGTTATGTCTTACCATAATGTTCCATCCGAGTTGTTTCATCTTCGTTTATTCATTACTCTTGGGATTTGATTCCGACCTTGTAACCGAGCCAGCCTTTTTTCAAGCGCGCATCAACCACAAACCTCTCCAGCTAAGATTTTACCCATCAGGCCCTTCTCCCTGTTTCCTCAGAATTCTTAGTTTTTCGACTTTAAGTCGTATCTTCTTATTCTTTATTACTTGTACCTTTTTGGTATCTTCTACTACCATTGTTGGAAGTCTTTCCTCGCCTTCCCTTGGGCCTTGCTACAGTGTGTGTGTGTGTGTGTGTGTGTGTGTGTCTAGTTTTTGAATATTTTGTGGATATACTGTCTGAGAAGAAAGGGAGTCCAGGCTTTGAGGTGTTCAGAGTGCGGACACAAACTGCCTTATTCTGACACGCATGACTTGTGTGTTTACTGTCTGGGCATGCCTCATGTCACAGTGAAAATGCCCTGTCAGATTTGTAAAGGTTTTTCTGCCAGGACTTTGAACAGACTTAAAAATAAACTAGTACTAAAAGGTCTTCTTAAGACCCCTTTCTGCGAGGCTATTTCTGAGTTGCAGGAATCTTCTCCTCCATTCAAACAATATAAAAGGTCTAAGTCTCTTCCATTGTCTCCATCTAAAGACCCTAAGGAACTGAAACATAAAAAGGCTAAATTGTCAGTCTGTGCCAGCGGCTGCTTTGGCACAGACTCACTTGACTCTGTCTCCGATTATGTCTGCTGGTCCCTCTACACCATTGCTTTCGATGCAGACATCAGCCTTCATGGTGCAAACTTCTGTGGCACCGACTAGTTTGGTGCAGACTTCCTCAGCACCGATTGGTATATTGGCACAGTTCTTTGGCACCGACCGAAGTCTCGGTGCAGACTCTTTCTGCACAGTCCAGTTTCTCGGTGCAGACATCTTAAGCGCAGACACCTTTGGCGCAGACAGTTTTCTCGGCGCAGAACCCCCTCGGCACAGACAATTTCTTTGGTGCAGGCCTTTTCGGCACTGATGGTTTCAGTGCAGACAACTCTAATTTTGATGACACCATTCTCTGTCCAGGAATCTTCCGCACCATTGATTTTGGTGCATACCGCTTTTGCGCCAGCTTTAGTGGTGCAGATTATACAAACACCGCCAGTTATGGTGCAGACATTACCTATACAGATACCTTTTTTCAGTGGTCATGCTAGCCCTTTTTTGGACAGGCTCGAATCGCCTTCAGGACTTCCAATGAGGTCTACCAGAAGCCTTTCTGAGCATGATGTGGTCCGTCTTGCAGACCAGCTGCTTTTGGCCAGAGGAATTCCTGCCCCTTCAAAAGTGTCTCTCCCCTCTGGAGTTGATCACCCTTCTCCACAGGCTCCTACCTATACTCCTTCGACCTCTGTGGAGGTTTTGAGGCATCTCTCCTTGGGTGGACCGGCCTTCCAGGCCTTGGAGAGGACACTGGCCACTGCTTCTCAGCCACCTCTGTCAGAGACTAGTACTTAATCTGAGCCTCTGCTGTCTCGCAACCCCCGGACACTGGGTGCAACAGTCTCGGGCCATTCTCCCCCTGGAGTCCCGTCCTTGTAGCCTTCCCCAGAGTCTCCCACTGAGGAAGTCCACTGCAAGACTACATGTAAGAGGAAGCACATGGACTCCACGGAAGAGTCCTTGACTGAAGACACAGATTACAATGACTGAGAGGGGTCCCCACATTCACCTTCTGACGAAGTTTCCTTTGGTGACATCCATTCACCTCTCCGATTTAAAATTTCGAGGAAGTCCTCTAACCCTTCCTCAGAGGAGTCTGTGTTTCTGCAGGCTTTTCTTGCCTGGCCCCCTACTTCCTGGGTTACCCCACCCATTAATGAGCTCATCAAGCTCATTGTGCAGTGTGCATGGAAAGCAGCTGACTCTGTGGAGGCCATACCTTGTAGGCCAGACAAAATCCTCTCTCCCCCAGAAGAGTCCCTCATTGGTTGACAGGTCTCCCAGTAGATGCCACAGTGGTGGCTGCTGCTACAAAGAAGGAACTGCCAGAGGAGAGACACTGCTCACCCGCCCAATAAGACAGAGTAGGGAAGCGAGACTTTGCGTCCTCGACCTTTGCTGTTAGGTCCTTGAACTACCTGGCACATTTCACAAGGTTACAGAGAGACTTGGTGTCCAAACTCTGAGACATTGGCAGGAGCAGTTTCTGATTAGGTCTGAGACAAGGTGGCCTCTCAGTTAGCGACCCTAGAATCTGTTTCCAATTCCTCAATGCATTTGATATCACATGCTACTGAGGGAGCAGCGAGAGCTGCGGGTGCAGGCATAGTCATGAGACACCATGCCTGGATGCACCTTTGTGACTTTGCGGATCCCTTCAAGGCTTCCTTCCTTAACACCACTATTGAGACCACTATTTCTATTAAGACCACTACTTTGTTTGGGTCCAAGGTAAAAGATACATTGGCCAGATGTGAACAGGATGGTTAGACCTATCTACCGTGGGTGTCCGTTTATCTTCTCTTCAGCGGTTTTATTCTAGGAATCAGAATAGTGGGAAAATGTGGCATAAATCTCAGGGTACTTTCCATGACTCTCAGGCCGAGTTTTCCACTACAGGCAGGGGGGATTCTAACGGAAGATGCCCCTTTTGAGGCAGAAGAGGTCCACAAAACTGGGATTCCATGGAATCTTTCTCTGGACAGCCCTATCAGTGCTCCTGAGGAGCAGCCCGATTGCTTTCCTCTGGAAGCAGTCGGAGGTCATTTTTCCTTGTACCCTTCTGCCTGGCAAACCATAACCACAGATGCTTGGATACAAAGGCTCATCACCAGAGTATACCATATTCCTTTCTTATTCACTCACCCCTTACTCAGAAGCTTACCCAACGTGCCACCCAGTCAGTCAAAGGAAAGCCGCAGCTATAAAGATATCAGAGCTACTTCAAAAAGAGTCATCCAAACAGTCCCCCCAGACCAAACAGGATCCGGCTTCTATTCAAGATTCTTTTTGGTGCCAAAATAGACAGGGGACTGGAGGCCAATTCGGAATCTTGGCACCCTAAACAAATTCGTAAAGACAGAAAAATTCCAGATGGTCAAGGTTCAGTCTATACTTCCACTTTTGGAAAAAGATGATTGGATGTGCTCCATGGATCTTCAAGATGCGTACTACCACATAAAGGTGGAAAGGTGCTCAAGAAGATATCTCCGCTTCCAGGCGGGAGCCAGACCTTACCATTTTTGCATACTGCCCTTAGGACTGTCTACAGCCCCCAGAGTGTTCACAAAGTGCATGGAAGTAGTCACAGCTCACCTGTGGCTTCAAGAATTCCAGGCATTTCCCTACCTAAACGACTGGCTCATTACTGCCCCAACAAGACGTCTACTGGATCAGGCCTTGACTTACTCCCTAAAAACTGCATAGCAGCTAGGAACATCAATAAACTGGAAGTCAAACCTACTCGGTCGCTCATTAGACTACATTGGAGTGATTCTGGACACCATGACTTGTCACAGAATTCGGAGGATCAAAGAACAGGTTCAGGCAATACTTTCACAAAATCTAGCTTCAGCTCGATCCGTTCTTCAGCTGCTTGGATCGATGGCAGCCTCCATCACTATAGTCAGTCTAGCAAGGCTACACATGAGGCTTCTTCAATGGCTGCTTCTTACTCAGTGGTACCCATCCCAGCACTCCTAATCTTTTCTGATTCTTACTCAGTGGTACCCATCCCAGCACTCCTAAACTTTTCTGATTTGAATAGCCAAGATTTGCAAACAGGACTTGCTCTGTTGGATGTCAAACAACCCTCACCAGTGGTCTCGCCCCTTCAGCCCTCATCAGCCCAACGCCACAGTGACCACGGACGCCTCCCTGATGGGGTGGGGGAAGCTGTTTCAGGGAAAGTCTGTCCAAGGCACTTTGTCACAGATGGAGGCCCACCTGCATGTCAATGTCCTGGAACTGAGGGTGGTGCTACTAGCGTTGCAAGCATTCCAACCGATCCTTCTGTCAGGGGCTATTGCAATTCAGTCAGACAACATGGCAGTAGTCTGGTACATCAACAAACCAGGGGGAATCAGTCATACCCACTCTGTCGAGAGGCCATGAGAATATGGCAGTGGGCGATAGCCTCCAACCACCTTCTGATAGCGACGCACATTCTCGGGAGCTCCAATGTGATAGAACACAAGTTGAGCATCCATGATTGGCCCTCACGCCTGTGTTCCTCAAGAAAGCACGTTGATTTGACCATGGATTCTCAATCCCTCTACCACAGCAAATGGAAGAGGTTTTCTCTCTGGCTACAAGATAAACAAATGGACCCTTTTACAGCCCCTGTTTGTATTGTGCTAGAATATCTTTCAGACGTTTTTAAATTGGGGGTAGCAGCCTCCACAGTTCGTGTTCATTTGGCTGCAATTTTTAATTTTCATAATGGCTTCCAGGGCTCTTTCTTAATGTCGCACAGACTTTGTAAGACCTTTCTGAAGGGTGTAACCCAGCTAAAGCCTCCATTCAGAGAACCTGTTCAACCTTGGGACCTGGCCTTAGTCCTTTCAAGGGTTGACAACTTCTCCTTTTGAGCCTGCATCTACCTGTGATCTAAAGTATCGGTCATGGAAAACATTCTTGGTTGCTATTACTTCTGCCAGATGTATTTCTGAATTACAGGCCTTGTCTAACAAACCCCCCCTACCTCATCTTTCACAAGGACAAAGTTTCATTAAGGACCAATCCGACCTTCTTGCCCAAGGTAATTTCTGAGTTATCTGTCAATCAGACTATTGACTTGCCAGTGTTCTTCCCTAATCATGCTAACAGAGGGAAATATTGCCTGCATAACTTGGATATACATAGACAAATTCACTTTTACATAGGACTAAATTTAATAGAAAATCTGACCAGCTGTTTTTGGCCTTTTCTGAATCCAGATTAGGTTGTCCAGTTTCAAAAGTTACTTTAGCCACTTGGTTGAGAAATTGTATTACTTTCATTTATGGCAAAAATTGTATCCCTTTACCTGGCAGAGTAAAGGCCCACTCTACAAGATCAGTGTCCACTTCTGCAGCCTTCCATGCTAAAACATCTTTGAATGACATTTGTGCAGCCGCAACCTGGGCTAGGCCTCATACCTTCATTGCTCATTACAAATTGGACTGGCCTCACCCTTCTGTGATGCTCCAGAATGTCCTTCCATAGGGCCGCCCAGGGAACAAGATAGCTGTGGACCATGTCCCAAGTATAAGGAATATACGAAGATTAACAACATCAGATAAAGTTGTCTTACCACAACGTTTCATCTTTGTTTATTCATTACAGCCCACCCACTTTCCCCCTCCGAAGGTTTCTGGCGGATCTCATTTATCCTTTCCAGTTGTTAGGTCATGTCTAACCAGCGGTAGCCTTGGCTTCATTTTTCTAACTTGCAAACTAGGTCTGAGGAAACAGGGAAAAGGGCATCATGGGTAAAATCTTAGCTCAAGAGGTTTGTGGCAGATGCAAGCTTGAAAAAAGGCCAGCTCGGTTCCAAGGTCAGAACCGAATCCCAAGAGTAAGGAATAAACTAAGATTAACAACATCAGATCTTCATTTTTTGAAGGCTCAAGCCACACCCACTGGGAGTTAAAGATACACATTCAAAACAGCTGTACTGGAGCGAATGAAAAAAAAAAAAAAAAAAATTAAATATATGTTCTTCCTGTTCCTGTGAACGGCATTTCACTCAAGATTTGTTTAATGCTCTTTTGACTTTGAAGCCTCCTCAAGGAGTTTCTGTCTAGCTCCCCCTTGGTCTTCTACTCCTCTTAAGGGGCCTGGGGACAAGATGCGTCTGAGGAGGAGGATTCCTTTCCCTATTCTTCCCAGATTCCTTATCCCTTAGACTATGGTTCTAAGAGGAGTCCACTAGTCCTGACCCTCCTTTTGAGGAGATTTCCTTTGGGGACAATTTCCAGAATCATGGAATCTTTCAAATGGGATTGTTCCCACGTGTCAGGTTCGAAGAGGTATCAGTAGCTTGTGCAAATGAAATTTCCTATGCCTTCTGCTATTCCTTCTTTTCTGGCTGCCATGTTGGACAACTTTTCTACTGCATCTCAGGCTCCTGATTCCTAGCCCCCTGCTCCCAAAAAGCCAGATAAGTTTTATAAAGGTACCTGATGATTTCATTTTATCTAGTAGCTCCTGCATCTGTTGTCTGAACACGCGTCATCACATCCCTGCTGTGGGGCACAAACTGAGATTATGAACAGTACTCTATCCTTACACTAAAGTCTGATTTCTGAGTGTCACAAATTCTGATGACATGCCTGAAATCTTTTGAAGCCTCTCCTTCCTGCAATGCCCAAACCATTTCTAGTCTGCCCTCCTCCTGAATAGTAGGCTCTAGTTCCTAACCCAAGTGACTTTACCATACTGCTCTTCCATCTTGTCTCCTGACATCCAGCCTCTTTCTTATATCACCCACTTCCAAGCTGTGTCCTTGTCACTGAAACTATACACAGAGTATAGCAATTCTTAGTGCAAGTTTGGCAAATAAGTCTAGAGGTCAGGCAACAGAGCTATACCATGTAACCAGACCTTGGCAAATGGACACCAGCCAGCAACTTATTAATTCAAGGCTGCTGGGATTTACAATAGCACACACTGGCCAATAAGGGCACATACATCCATTCTACCATTAGCATGGGTCCCTAGCATAGGTCAGAGTAGGCCATGTCCTCAACCTACTTATCACTGTCAAATAGACATGTCCATTTGTTGACATTAGTCAACACAACCAGGTCACATAGAGCTGATTTTTACAGCGTCCAGTGACTGGCCCTAACACAACATGCCGTCTGTAATGGGTTCCTCTATACGGAGGACACTGCACACCACAGTTGATGCCCAAAGTGGTTGGTCTATACAACTCTTCCCCCTTTACACCCCATCTAGAGTCTGTGATGCTACGCACAACTCTGTTCTTGGGCAACTTTGATGTGGAAACAGTCAGCATGTTTTTGAGAGGCATGAGGAACACCACAGAGATACAGGGAGAACATGCAAACTCCATACTGTCACTGGCTGGAGGGTCAGGCTTGAACCTTGTACATAGGAGGTAAAGATCTTAACCATTATGACAACTGGCCCAACTAAAAGTTACAAAGCAGTCAATAAAACAGTTTTCCCACAACTTAAAAATATTTTTCCCCACAGAAAAAGATCAGTTTCTCATAGAAAGCAAATAAGTTTCCTTAGGTGGGGCTCCATACCTGCCCAGCAATAGAAAGCATTAGCCACAGTCAGTCCTTGAAAGAGTTGCACTCTTCAAACAGCAAGCAAGCTCAAAAGTGCTTGGCACTTCAGCCACTCTTTTTAGTCATCTCAGCTTGAGCCAACAGTTTTGGCTAATGCAAAGTGCCCTGAAGCTTCAGAAGCAGGTCAGCTGTTACATCTTGCTAAGCTTACTGCAGCAATCTTCTTAATGAAGAACATATTTATCTAATCACTTGTAGAGAGCACTTTTTTCCTAATGAAGTAGGCTGGCTTGGAATGTTGAAAGCAGAGCAGTACAGAGATAGAAGCACAACATGTTTAAAGAGTGGAGAGGATTAAGTTTGAAGCCTCAGGTTTTGGCCAGGCGTTCTGTTAAACACATCTGGTGCACGGAAGCTGCAAGGTACTCAAAATAACATTATGGAGAAAGTAATGCGTCTTAACAGGAGATACAAGATTATGGGGAAACTGAAAAAAAAAAACAGACCAACAGAAACTGCATCTGGGAATGGAAGAGAATCAGACTCATTGGGCAGACAGGATTACGGACGGCCTAGGTGCAGTCTCACAGATAAATTGCTGCCAAAAAGAACAAAGTAAGGACAGCCTACTTTGCAAAAGTCTCATGGCTCAGTCTGGAAACAAAGTGTTTTTCATTCTGTTAAGCAAATTAACAATCTATGGAGAATTCAGTTTCTGGAGAAAGAAAAGTACCTTTGGGCAGATACAAGTTTTATAAGACTGCTTCAACCTGTGTTTGTGGTAAACCAAGCCATTACAATATTGATTCAGTTGGTCAAGGAAATGGTATTGCATTTGAGTAATCATACCTAAATGCTGGATTACTGGTATTTGAGAAAAGAAATATGAAAATGGTAACAACTTGAAATGTAGAGACTCAATGCTGATTCCTGTAATGTGGAGACTGAAAATCTGGACTTGCATTTATATTAAGTCTGATATTTGTCATATCTCAGAATATTCCATGTTCAAACTTGGTGATTGGGGGTGGGTGGAGCTTGCCCCAATGCAAAAAAAAAAAAATAAGTTTAAGGGAGAACAACAATGTTCAACATTTACAGTCTTTTTTTTCCAGTGTTTTGGACTCTGTTACAAGTTCCAACGTTTCAATAGTGAGTCTTAAAGACTGTGGACAGTATTTCAGTGTAATTTTATCCTTACTGAAAAACAAGATTTGCTCACAGATGAGAACAGATACTGTACAAACAAAAATATATGTAATGGAGAAGAGTAGATGCAAGGCTCGAATAAAAAGATGCTGGATCAGGGCGTGGGAGAGGAAGACTGAAAAAATAAGTGCATGTAGATTATTTTTTGATAACTTACACAGTACATTATGGAGGTTAGCCAAAGTGCTGTTACTTTTATGGGGAGCAACTGAATATAATAAATCAGTGTACAAAATGGAGATGTGAAAAAAAATTGTGGGGCAAGCAAATAAAAGATTTTATACAGAGATGTCACAGCTGTGCAAGACATGGGCATTTTTGGTCCGTCAACAAGAACAATGTAAAAAAAATATACATAATGACAGAAAAGAAATGGCACAAGAGCATTTGTGGGAGAAACTTACATTTCTATTAATATAAAGAAGAGTTTGTGTAAACAAAAAAGTTAAGAAGTTGAAGGAAGAGTATCAGAAGCAGGTAATGGTTTTGTGATTCTACAGCAAGAGGAGACAAAAGGTGAATCAACAAAATCTGAAGTTAATTTAATATGGCAGCAAGTATTTTAGAAGAAACTGTTGACATAAAAAAGGTTAAAATTATATGTACAAGTTAACTTCGGAATAGTAATTATAAGCCTACATATTTACCAGAATGACATACCTGTAAGGCGGTCAAGTCTCAGCAGCCTTTACAAATGATGCCGACTACATTAAGACCACTTGACAGATAAGACTTTCCTACGCTACCTGGAACCGTCCCTTTCCCATCATTCTGCTTTCATTATTCAGTTCTTCAGTGAATGGTACCATGTAGGAAAAAAAAAGGAAGAGTAGGCGGAGTCTCAGGAAAAAATATACCCAGTGTCAGGGGAAAGATGTACAATAGGTTTACTAAAATGATTTGTAAAATAAAGTCTGCTTAATGTATACAAATTCTTGTATCTGGCAAGAAGAGTTTCATCTTCAATACCTTTTAAGCAGAGCCCTTAGCTAATTCTCCGGGTCTAGATTAGTACATTGAAGTATTACTACTTCGAATGTACGAATATCTAACACTTTGCATCGAAAGTTGAAAATAGCAAGTTGCAGAATATCGAATACTTTCCTAGGGAAAGTATTCGGTGAGCCATTTGTGCAGCTTCACTATTTCCTAGACTGTGGAGCGAAGGTTACAGACCGGGTTAAGGTAAGTGTGCGAATAAAGGTGAGTGCGGGATAGGGACCTTAGGGTTAGGAAGCAGGTAAGGCGAGTGTGCGATAAGGACTTTAGGGTTAGGGAGCGGGTAATGTGAGTGTGCGGTAGTTACAAACCTTAGGGTTAGGGTTGGGTTAAGGTAAGTGGATAACTAGTAGTGTATGTATGGTTTAGTGTAGGATTTTGTGAAGGGTGTGTATGTGTGTGTGTGTGTGTGTGTGTGTGTGTGTGTGTGTGTGTGTGTGTGTGTGTGTGTGTGTGTGTGGATTATGTATTTTGGTGTGCTTGTGTTGTATGTATGTTTGTTGGAACAGTGAATCTTTTCCCTAGGAAGAAATTTGCTGTTTTGAGTGTTCGATGTTGTGGTGTTTCAAGTGAAATGGTTCGATATTAGGACATTTGATGTAGTAATACTTCGATGTTCTAATATAGACCCAATTCTCCTGGTTGCCTACCATCCACGGACATACCACAGATGACAGTACCCTAAAAGAAGCTCCAGTACCAAAGTACAGTTTATTATACCCTGCAAAAGTATTCCAAGGACAAGTTATAGCTATGCAAACATTTATCAAACCATTGCAGAAAAAAAAAAAAAGGTAGAAATAGCTATTGCTCTAAGAGATGATATTTCTCATGTCTGACAAAATTCGGTACAGTTGGCTAACCATTGGAAGGGGTGAACTTAGAAAAGTTATTTCCATGCTATTACTTAGCAAAGCACAGAAACCAGTAGTCAGCTTTGTGGAATGATTGGTTGTCTACATAAAATCTAAACTGTATGAGAACATCCATACAATAAAAGGCAGTATTTGCCACTATTAAGAAGGAAAAAAAAAAAATTCCTGATTGGGGACTTCTGGCATGGAGATGGAGAACAGACGAGAACCATCATTCCTTCTGGGAAATTAGGCAAGCGGGCTTCACAGAAAAAGCATGCAATGCAGATAAATCTCCTTGCTGATGCGACAGCTACCAGGAAGCCAGTTTTCCCAGGACATGGTCTTCATAACAAAAACAGGTTCAAACATCTTCTAATGCACAACTAAATGCCTCAGGCAGGGACAGTGTCTCAAACATATGGTGCAAGACAGAAGAAACCACATGAGAGGGTCTTGTACTTTAAGGAATGCAAGGGAAGAAGAGTCTACACTATAACAAAAAAGTTACAGAAGTCTGCTAAATGCACACAGATACTGGAGTAACCAAGAACCGATTAAGAATTTTAGAGTTAAGAACTATAGGAACAGGTGCTGTCAAAGGTTCTATACAACCAGTTAAAGAAATTGATCCATTTGTAAGTACTGGGGGCAGAAAGGCTCAAAGGAGAAATTATGGAAATTACTGTCAGAAAAGAGAGGATCTTCAGCTAGCCATGGAATTGGAGAAGTCGGGTTGTCAGCTTGAGGGAGTAGAAGTCTGGTGAGATCTGCTGGGGGGGGGGGGGGCACCCAGATCACAGCATCTTGAAGTGGATGAAAATGGAGTAGCTGCTATAAAACAGAAAGGGTATCAGAATGGGGAAATTGGGTTATCTGGCCATAAAGGAGATATTAGAACAACCCTGACTTTCTGGAAAAGTCTCATCATAAAAGGAAATGGAAGAGAAAGCATAAGACGACCATTGGCCAATTGCATGCTAGAACACCCCCCCCCCCAAGGTACTTCAAAGTATTAAAGGGTGTGCACACGCAACAAAATATTATTTTAAGGGTGTGCACACTTATGCAACCAGGGTTTTGTATGTTTATTTTTTATACCCCCCCCCCCAACAGATTTTTTTTTGTTTTTCAATTTAATTGTACAGGTTATAGGTCACATTAAAGATGGGAAAAGTTTTGAAATGATTTATTGTGGTCTCATTTTTTTATATCACAAAAACCTGGCATTTTAACAGGGGTGTCTAAACTTTTTATATCCACTGTACACAATTAACAGCCATACCATCCATCTGAAAAAAGAGCTGTAGAGAGAGTTCCAAAACAACAACAGGAACAGACATACCCTCATTTCCAAGGCACTCCTATTCAAATGAGATGGCTAAAGCATCCAAGTACCCTTAATGGTCTGTCCAATGTAGTGCCCCTACCTTAGAAGAGATGCATCAATGGTAACTGTAGCCTGAAGAGTCGGGAGCTAGAATGGACTTTCCAACTCAAGGCTGTCTGGGTCCAACCACCTCTTCAGGTGCAAAAGATGACCTTCCACTAAAAGTGAAAACAAAGGCTTTAGAAACCTAAAACCAAAGAGGAGAGATGTTTAAAGATACAGAGAACAATCTCCACTGAAGGACCCCCCATGTGAAACCTAGTTTGAGAGTGCATGAAAATTGCTAGAACAGATTCTGCTGCATAAACAAAAATGAGCACCTGCAGAAGACAAATATCCGGTGTCTTGGGGGATAAAGGTTCAACTTGCTGTGGTGACCAATGGGCATAGTATGAAAGAAACATAAATACAAACAACTGATTTTCACAGTACTGGACATTACCCCAAAAATTGGCATATTACAAATTGTTTCTATCCATTTGTATTTTCCAGTACCTTTGGTTTACATTTGGCTAAACTCCAGACAGTATCGATGCCCATATTCCTATCTCTATTCTTATTATTTATTAGATATATTTCTTTTTTTTTTTTCAAAACAGGTTTATTGTTTTAACATATAAGAGAAATATCATAACAATTTTATACAAGTAATTAAAAATAGGTATTATTATAATATTCAACAAAACTAAAGTATTTACAAAGACATCCACTACAATCAGATCAATTAAACTAAAATACCATGCTATTGAAATTAAAATTTTTTTTAACAAATTTTGTAAATTATCCCATACAATAAAATAAGATGTTTTTCTATTTGTTCTAGTCCTAATTGTGTTTATTTCCATAGGGCACACTATATTCATAACATTTTTAAATTCATTGAACAAAGGAGGTGTATCTGAAATCCAATTTCTAGTTATTATTTTCCTAGCCACTGCTAGAATAGACCATAACAAGGGAAGCTTAACCTTTTTAACACTTTGAGGTACAGGTGTGTTGAATAATATAAGAGATTTAGAAATAATGAAATTATCTGTAAAAAGAGCCTGCAAAAATTCATTAATTGACTTCCAGTATTCTTTCAATTTTATACAGTCATAAAACATATGAGCCCAGTCAGCATTAATTTCTACATTACATCTCTTACATAGATTATCTTTATTATTTATTTTATTCATCATCAAAGGTGTATAAAAAGATCTATGTAAAAATTTCCATGTATAAAGTCTCCAGACAATGGAAGACGTAGTTCTATAAGCAGATTCCAATATATATTGTTTATCTTGTTGATTTGGTGGGTCCCCATTAATAGAAGTGAAATAATTCCAGTATGAATCTACACTGTAAAAAGTTTCTTGTCTGATTTATCAGAAACTTTATGTTGTAAATTTAATATCAAGTAATCAATCAGTGTTGGAATAGATTCTTTAACAGTTATAAACATTAAATCTATTTTATTAATGAGATGTTGTCTAAAGGTCTGAACCTCTAACCAGCAAGTTTCTCTTAGATCAAATTCTTGTTTTAAGAAATCTAGATTTTTAACTTTATTATCAGATATCAACTGATACCAGTACTTTAGATCATTATCTATAGCTAAATGAGTTCCTTCAGATGTAGATGACAAAAGCATACCCTGAGTATACATTATAGGAAATACAATAAAATTCCATTCCCTATACTTAGGGTGCATGAATATAAAGTTACGATAACTAATAATAATATTTAATGGGTAGCAAACCATATGTTTAGGTGTAATAGGTGAAGTACAAAATTCCTTTAGTAACCATAACATGGAGTTATTTACAATCATATTTTTATGTGTTAAGGAGATTTTCATGAAGTGTATACTAATTAGCTCCCAATAATCTTTCCATTTTGTGACATATGACTGATCTATTAATAAAGTAATAACTTTTACAATAGAAGAGATAGTATATAAATTAAAGTCTGGAAAAGAAATACCCCCTTGAGACCAGCTATTAGTATGTTTCTTTAATGCAATCCTAGGCCTATTAGGTGCCCATAAGAAATTTAACATTAGTGTGTTCAGTTTCTTGATAATTATTTTTGTAGGTGGAAGTATTATTGATTGTATTAAGTATAAAATCTTGGGGAATATTATCATTTTAATAATTGTAAGTCTCTCCTCCATAGTAAAAATCATATTATTCCAGGTATTAAAAAGATTTTGTATATTAAGAAAACAGGTATTATAATTATTATATATAATAGATTTAATATCTTTAGATAGTATTATACCTAAATAAGTTATCTGACCTGAATTGGGTACATATTTAGTAAAATCACTAATGAGAATATTTTTCGTGTATATATAGGTAGTATTTTAGTTTTTCTTCATTGAATATTAAACCAGAAATACTTTTAAAATTCATCATGTTATCAAATAGAGACTGTATAGAAGAATTAGATCCTGCTGATGTAATTAGAACATCATCTGCAAAAAGTTGAATTTTGGATGTTGTATTTTCATCTATTTCAAAACCCTCTATGTCAGTACTGTTTCTGATCAAATTAGCTCAAGGCTCCATTACTAAAGTGAATAATAGTGGAGAAAGTGGACATCCTTGTTTTGTACCTTTAAGAATGGGTATTTTTGTGAAACATATGTTCCTACCTTAATATAAGCCAACGTTCCTTTGTATAAATGTTCAATTAGATTTACAAATGCATCCGAGAAGTTTGTGCACTTCATTAAGGTAAACAGGTAGTCCCAACTTACTGAATCAAATGCTGAACTTATATCAAGACTAATAAGTGTTAAATCTTCCTTTTTCCTATTTGCAAAATCTATTAATGTTAAAGTTCTTCTTATATTATCAAAAGTATTTCTATTTACAATGAAGCCTGTCCGGGAATGATTGTCTTCAATCTATCAGCAAAGATATTCATAAACATTTTATAATCAACATTAAATAATGAGATGGGCCGATATGAAGAACATCTAGTTGGATCTTTATTAGGTTTTAAAATTGGCGAAATAAATGTATATTGCCAAGATGGGGGGGGTTATTAACTCAGTTTGGGCCAAAATAAAAACCTTATGTATTAATGAATATGTATTTTTAGAAAGGATTTTATATATCTCTGGTATAATACCATCATTACCCGGTGCTTTGTTTGATTTAAGCTTATTTATTTGTGTAATAACTTCTGTATATGAAATACCCTTGTCCAATAGTTTAATCTGTTGTTTATTAAGCTTTTTATTCATATTTGTGGTTATAAACTCCTTTATTTTATCTTTAGGTTCCATGTTAATATTATTATGGTTAATTTTGTGAAAGTGATTTCTAAATTCATCTAGTATTTCTGGTATACTAGAAACATTCTTCTTTTTCCTTAGAGAAAAGATTTCTATTAGATATATTTCTAATATACATACGTATTTTCATACATATACATTTTGTTTGCATTGTTATGGTATTATTTTCTTGCTTTAATTTTTTTAAGTCTATCTTATTATATATGTAATCAGGACTAGGAGCGGGAACATACCATGTTTCCCATTGGTTGGGGTTGCATATAAATATTTATGTGATTTTTGTTATGTAACATAGACTTTTTTCACTGATGAAGGCGCTTTAGCCAAAAGCTGTTTGAAATAAAAGCTATGCATTCCATTTAGCTTTTTTCATTGTTTTTTATTATTTCCAGTGCCTTGAGTCACATTTATGCTGGCCAATTGTTGCTATACTGGTATATTTGGGCCGTGCATAGCACAGCGTTTTGTTCCTGTGATTGAACAGGGCACAGAGATGTGGTGCCAGTTTGTTTTGTAGCTCATGCAGGACACAGCCAGGGATATTATCAGGTCCCATGGACGCTGTATTCTTGGCTTTGGACGGGTCTATATTAGAAGCATGAAAAGGCTTCTTAACAAATATGGAAACAGCGAATTACAGACACTTTGTGGATAATATTTTTATTTTGTGGGTGGGCCCAGAAGCTGACCTACTGAAGTTTGTTCGGTATTTAGAGTTATCTAGCGATTGTTTCAGATTTGCTCTGCATTATTCACATACCACTGTGGACTTCTTAGATGCAAGGATTAAGCTATCAGATGGTGTTAATAGCTCCCTTTTCAGGAAACCTTGTAGGAAAAAATATGTTTTTGCAATTTAATAGTATGCATCCTAGACATGTTTCTAATATTGCCAAAAGCCAATATCTCAGAATGTCTCGTTTGCACACAGATACTGAATTTTATGAAGCTGACCTTTTAAAGTAATGATTATTTTGGCTAGGGGCTATAAGCAGCATGATTTGAATGTTAACCACAATAATGTAGTTTCTTTAATAGAGGTAAAACTTTCTTCAATCATTCTAATATGCCTAAGAAATCTACTGTTATCAATTCTGCTAATAATGTCAGTCTTTCTTTGATTTATGGCGATAATACACATCATGTTTGTCAAACAGTCAACAAGCTTTGGCCCATATTACTTTCAGATGATAAAATTAAATCTATTGTGGGGATAAGCCCAGTTATATTTTCAAAAATAATTTATCCCTTAACAGAGAGACAGCTTTGTTATAGAACTACATCTAACCCTACTTTATGCTCTGAACGTAATGGCACTTTTCCATGTAGGAGCTGTAAAGCTTGCTGTTATATCTCAACTAGGCATGACTTTCAGCACCCTATTTATAATATTACATTTAAACCTAATTTTTATGCTGACTGTAAATCACATGGTTTGATATATTTCGCTAGATGCAAGTATTGTACCTCATTCTATGTGGAGAAAGCTATTAGAATGCTTAAAGAACTAATTCTCCAACATATGGGTGACAGATGTAAAAACATGCTTAATGATCTGGCCAAGCATATTTCTAATTTTCCGGGACATGCTTTTGATTTTATTGTGTTACAACTTGTTTATTTTAATAAAAGACATGGTGATTTTAATAGGTTAGAAACTGTAGAAACTAAATGGATCATTGCTGATAAGCAGCCTGGTCTTAATGCTTCTGTGCCTTTAAAGCCTTTACTTAAAAAACACAATATACATCAGTAATTGGTCTGATATGATGACTGGTTAATTGTTTAACACTTTGTATTATTTAAAGGCTTTTGTAATACCCTGTTATGTGGATCTGATGAAGCACACTATATGTGAAAGCGCCTATCCTGTGTATTAAAGAAGATTTTAGCTTTCAGCCTTGGTGGATGCCAGATTTGTTTCTCAACCTGGTGGACTTGGAGAATGCCACCAAAGCCCTGGATGAAGGCAAAACAATGCATACTACCGGTCTTGACTTAGCAAAGGCTTTTGATACAACACCCCACTCGGGTATTATTGAGAAACTCTCCCAGCTGGGAAATGACCCACGTCACTAGATGGGTATCCAAATGATTCACCGACAGAACGCATACTACCAAAGTTGGGGATTCCACCTCTACCAGTAGACCAGTTACCAGTGGACTAACAAGGACCTGTGCTGGGCCCTTTACTGTTTGGAATCCATTTCTCAGAAGACCAGGTGAAAGTAGAAGGCCTAGGGCTTACCAAGTTCACTGATTATTGCAAACTACAGTGTCCCCAAATGATGTTGGCATATTACAAAAGGGCCTAACACAGACAAACGATTGATGCCAAAGCTATGGACTAAAAAGTACAGTTTTGTACCTACCATAAATGTAGATGTCCGATAGATATGCAACTGCAGTCCTTACATATGGGTTGTCCTGCCTCAGGCAGCCCTCGGTCGGCCGGATTCCAAAGTCTGGGTCCGGCGTCGGCTGATGTCGCCTCCCCCCCGACGTCAGAGCGGCTGGGGTACAAAAGCATCAGCCGACGCCATCTTCCTCAGTGTTTCTTGCCCCAGATGCCAGGTGCCCTCCAAGGAAGGCTAAATTTAGAACTGGATAACAAAGTCCAGACATACACAATAGCAATAAACAGATACACCATAACAGATATCCCCAGCTAAGAATAAAAGGAGGGAAGTGGACCCAATGCACAGAGGGGTAGGAGGGAGGGTAAACCTGACTGCAGTTGCATATCTATCGGACATCTACATTTATGGTAGGTACAAAACTGTACTATGTCCTTCAAGAATGCAACTGCAGTCCTTACATATGGGTTGAATACCATAGCCAAGCTGGGGGTGGTAGGCTCTAAGATAAGGATGGTGTAGCTAAAATGCCCTGCAGGACTGCAGAAGCAAAGCCTGCTCTGGATCTGGAGTATAAAGGCAGGTTGTAGTGCTTGGAAAATGTATGCACGGAGCTCCATGTAGCAGCTTCTAGAATGTCCTTTGTAGCCACCCCTCTTAAGAAGGCTGTGGAGGTGGCTGTAGCTCTGGTGGAGTGTGGCCTGATATTGGCTGGCACACCCTTTCCATGAAAAGAATAACAGAATCTGATGCAAATGTCCAATCCATTTTGAAATTGTTTGTTTGGAAATTGCCTTTCCTTGCATTGCAGGAGTGTATGCTACAAAAAGTTGGTCTGGCTGTCTGTTGGCCTTTGTTCTGTCCAAGTAGTAGCGTAGTTGTCTGTGTACGTCCAAAGTGTGCAGCAGCCTTTCCCCTTTATTTTGAGGATTGGGGAAGAAAGTAGGCAGGTGAATTGCTTGATTTAGAGACACCCTGGATATCACTTTTGGCATAAAAGAAGGATTGGTTCTTAAAGAAACCCTGTCCTGATGAAAAATGAGAAATGGAGGTACTGCCATGAGGGCCTGTATCTCCGAAACTCTTCTTGCTGAGGTAATTGCCAACAGGAAAACTGTTTTCCAGGAAAGAAATTGCAAGTCTGAAGATGCTGCTGGTTCAAAAGGAGGAAGAGTTAATTTCTCTAACACGAAGTTGAGGTGCCATCCCTCTTAGAAATTGTCTTAGCAAAGGATGTGAAAACACAGGTGGATCAGTGTTGTATTTTGCTGAAATTGCTGAAGCGTGTATTTTTATGGAAGAATAGGAAAGTCCATTATGCAGCATTTCTGCCAAGTATTCCAGTATCTGTGGGATGCTCAATACTGATGCATCCTGTCCTTTGTTAGTATTCCAGATGTTGAATCTCTTCCATTTAGCTGAGTAAGTCTTTCTGGTGGAAGGTCTGCGTGCTTCCAGTAATATCTGTTGAACTTTCTTGGAGAGAGAGATATGGGGAGAAATCAAGGAACCCTCCAAGCTGTCAGCTGCAGAGTTTGCAGGTTGGGGTGAACTGTCCTGTAATTGTGCTGAGTCAAGAGTAAGGGCCATTGAGGTAGGGGCCACGGCTTGGTGCAAGTTATGCTCCTTAGTAATGGATACCAGTGCTGTCTTGGCCAATCTGGAGCTATTAAGATGCCTTTGGGTTGCTCTGCTTTGATCTTCAGTAACACCTTGGTCATTAATGGTAGTGGTGGGAATGCATATATTGTTAGCGAGTTCCAGCTGAATGAGAGAGCATCTATTCTCCAGGCTTGTGGATGGGGTGTCCTCGAACATAACCTTTGCAGATGGATTGAGGTGGGAAGCAAAGAGATCTGTCTGGCCTCCCCCATGCAAGAGTTATTTGTGCAAAAATGTCTGGATGCAACATCCATTCGTGCGGGTCCAGGATGTTTCTGCTTGGACTGTCCACCAGAACATTGTCTCTTCCCGGAACAAACTGGGATTGCAGCTGTAAGTTTAGTTTCAGGGACTTTTCCCAAAGAGTCATTGTTAGTCTTAAAGGGGGTAAGAATGAGTACCTCCCTGTTTGTTTATGTCCCACATAACAGTGGTGTTGTCTGTCTTTATTAACAGGTGACCTCGTTGAAGGTATTTTCCGAAGGCCTCGATTGCATGAATTACTGCTAACATCTCTTTATGATTGATGTGAAGATGCAATTCCTGTGGGGTCCTTTGCTCCTGAATGCATCTGCCTTCCATGTGCGCCCCCCATCCATGGTGTGAGGTGACTGTTGTAATGGTTTGGCTGGTTTGTGGTTTGATGAAAGGCATACCTTTGTTTAACTGGCTTGCTTGGGTCCACCACAGAAATTCCCTTTGTAGACATGGGATGAATGGAATAATTGCTTCTAAGTTGTGGCTGTGTTGAGACCATAAACTTTTTAGGTACCATTGTAATTTTCTCATGTGTAGTCTTGCCAGTGGAACCAGTAGAATGCAAGATGCCATGAAACCCAGGGCCTGCAGGATTTTCCTTGCAGTCATCTGGGTGAGCTTTGCTAGGCTTTTGAAGTAATCTGGTAATTGTTCTTGCTTCTCTTCTGTGAGGTAAGCCATTTGTGATTCTATGTCTAGTTTGGCTCCTAGAAAAGTTATTTGCTGGGATGGCAGTAGTCTTGATTTTTGTAAGTTGACTGTGTATCCCAAAGCCTGTAGTAAAGCCTGTAGTAAGTAAATGACATAATTCAAGTTTTTTGTCAAGGCTTGCTTGCTGTCCGCTTGTGTAAGACAGTCGTCCAGGTAAGGGTATATTTGTATCCCCTGGAGTCTGCAGTGTGCAATTACTGATGCCAGGCATTTCATGAATACTCTGGGCGCAGTAGATAAGCCAAAAGGCAATGCTGAGAATTGATAATGCTCTGACCCTGCAAGAAATCTGAGGTATCTTCTGCAACTGTGTCTGATTGGGACATGCAGGTATGCCTCCTTGAGGTCCAGAGTAACCAGCCAAGACCCCTTGCCCAGCATGGGAAGGAGTTGCTGGAGCGTCAGCATTTTGAATTTTGGTACAATGAGAAAAGTGTTTAGAGCGGACAAGTCCAGTATAGGTCTCCAATGATTTTCTTTTCTTGGAACAAGGAACAGTCTTGAGTAAAATCCCTGGCCTTGTTCCTGAGGAGGTACCTTTTCTATTGCTTTGATTTTTATCAGCTTTGAAACTTGTGCTAATGCCTCTGCCCTTTGATTTTGTGGCAGGTTGGGCATGCCTTGTCTTGTTGGTAAAGTATGAAAGTGGAACCTGTAGCCTTGGTCTATTATGTCCAGAATCCATTTGTCCTTTGTTAAGATGTGCCAATTTTTTGAAAATAAGGATAATTTTCCCCCTAAAGGTGCTTCCCTTTGAGCCCTGGTCGGCGGTGTGAAAGTGAAGTCATTGTGATTGTCCCTGTGGTGCAGCTGAACTCCCTGTGCCACTTCTCTGATTTGGTGGTTGCCATTGGCGGCCCCTGTAGGAGCCTCAGTATTGCCCTCTGCCTCGAGCATGCCTGTTTTTTCCCCCTTTGAAATTTGTCAGTGTCTGGAAAGAACCAATTCTTTGAAGGCCAATTCCTGCTGAATCTGGGTGGCTGAACCTGGAGGAAATCTTTGACTGTCTGAACTGATTTAGCCTTTTCCTCAATAGACTTCAACACATCCTGTGCATTAGCATCAAAAAGCTTCTGTTTTTCCAGAGGTACATCTAGGAGCTTTACTTTAACATGGTCTGGCAGTGGCTGTTCTTTCAACCAAGCATGTCTATGTATAATGGCCCCTGTCATAGCTGCCCTACATGAAGCTTCCAATGCATCATAACCACACTGAAGAAAATGGTTGCTAACCTGCTGAGTGTTATGAACCAAATCCTGCAAGGCCTTTCTATCTATAGGCTCAGGAGAGGCTAACCTTTTCTGCAAATCATCCATTAAATAATCCTGGTATTTAAACATATGAAAAAGACAGTTAAGTGACCTCATGGCAAGGGTAGAAGAGGTATAAACTTTTTTGCCCCATCTCTCCAGGGACCAAGATTCCCTGTCCGCGGGCAAAGGGTTTTTGGCCGAAGTAGCCACTCCTTTGGGCCCCTGTGAAATAGTTTCTAGATCCACAGAATGGGCCTTAAAGAGATGCTTATGACTTTCAGGAACCCTGTAATATCCATCTGGCTTGACAGGAGCAGGTGGGAGAGAATCAGGGGAAGCACTGGAGTCTGAGAATACATCATCCAAGACATCTAACACTGGAGGGATAGCTAGTGGTCTGTGCTGAGGTAACTTAAGGAAGGTATGAAGCCTTTTCCTGGAGTCAGAGAATTCCTCGCCCTGCCACTGGAAATGTTCCCTCATGGAGTGGAGAACTTCTCCAAAAGAAAAATCCTCTGGCGGGGAGGCAGAAGGGATTGAATCCTCAGCATTGGAATCCTCGAAGGCCTGGAAGGATTCTTCTTGTGTATCTGAGTGCTCTGAATCCCTGGAGGCTTCATCGGAAGAGAGGGTGTCTGTCTGCTCAGTCCTAGGCCTCTTATCTGCAGGCGGCGGAGAACCTCTGTCTGGATGGGCCTGAGAACCTCTGATAAGAGATTAAATCTGCAGCAAGAGACATGATCTGTTTGTCAGAAGAGGGGCCCTGGGAAAAAGCTTTAGGAGAATGAGCCTTAGCCTGGCTAGCAGCCTTTGCACTTGAGTAGGCCTTGATGGACATGGAGACCGGAGGCCTAGCTGCCCCACGTGCAGGAGTGACTTTATCCACTGGTATGGTGTCAGATAAATCTTGTGCTTCGGTTTCGGGGGGAAAATCAACAACCGGCACCGGGGAAACCTCCGGGACCAAAGTACAAGGTAAAGCGGTGTTGTCGGTCTGGAGCGGTTGAATTACCACCTCCGAAGAGACCGATGCACTCGCGGGAGCCTTAGTCGTGGTATCGGTGGAAGACGCGGGTCGAGGATGTCGGTCCCGGTCCTTACGTTTTTTGGAAATATGTGTTGTCGGTTGTTCCGACGGCATGCTATAAGCGTAATTATCTCCAAAAAAGTCTTCGGCAAATTCTGCCCGGCGCCCGAGTGTGCGCTTATTGAAGCAAGCACAGGCCGAGACGTGGTGGTCTGGGCCCAGGCAGGGAAGGCAGTAAGAATGGAAGTCCTTATGAGGAATTTGTTTACCACAAGACAAACAATTATTAACTTTTTCAATTTTTCCCGACATCGGCTGAGGCAAGAAAAAAGGTTCCCCAACGGGGTACTTAGCTTTTTGATGACTTCGGTAACTGAAAACACAGGAGCTGGCCGACCGGCACTTGCGAACTGCTTCTGCTTCGGGCACCGCGCGGTAAGAAAGACTGAGGAAGATGGCGTCGGCTGATGCTTTTGTACCCCAGCCGCTCTGACGTCGGGGGGTAGGCGACATCAGCCGACGCCGGACCCAGACTTTGGAATCCGGCCGACCGAGGGCTGCCTGAGGCAGGACAACCCATATGTAAGGACTGCAGTTGCATTCTTGAAGTACATCTAAACATAATAAAGTTCATTACTATCCCCTTTGGAAAAGAGGAAGTTCCTGCAAACTGCAACATTGACAGCATCCCCACAAGCTCACAGTGATGCAAGATTTGGGAACACAGGTTGATAACATCAACTTCAGTCACAGTGTGTCCACAGTAGTAAGGAAAGCCTTCTACACTGCACATCTCATAAGTAAGGGCATCGCATCCAAGACTAAGGATGTTATACCTCCTCTATTAGCAGTCTGAGGACAGCTGACTACAGTACAATGCTTCCTTTTGCATGTACCTCACCAGACACCTGCAGCAACTGGAGAGACCACAGAGGTTTCTCACCAAAAAAAATTCACGGCCTCCAGAACAACCTACATGGAAAGACTGAAAACCTCATCACTGTTCTCTGTATCCTACAGGCTGCTGAGAAGCGACTTGTGCCTGGTTTACAGAGCAGTCAGTGTTGATCATAGACTCACTCTGCAAATAACGACCATCTAAACAAAGATCAATTAGTGAACACAGGTATAACATGGCTAGGCTTGTAAAGGCCTTAGGGCTATTAGCCTAGTAACCTCCTATGGTTTTCCAAGCTGAATGACTACCTTCATGACAAGGAAAGTACAGTTGTGTACACTTTCCATAAATGTAGATGTTAGAGTGTATTTCACTGCTGCAGTCATCACATTTGGGTTATCCCTGCCATGGTAGCCCTCGGCCGGCCCGAATACCAGAGGCTTAGTACTTCTGCGTCGGTTGCTGTTGCTTCAGGACTGACGTCAGGTCATCAGTAGTATATAGTAAGGCAGCCTAAGCCATTGCATCAGTTTTTCTTGCCCTAACCTGTCAGGAGCCCCCAAGTAGGAGCCAGGTTCTGGTGGAAGAACCCCACCAGTAGAAAGTAAATACCAATATGTCTCTTGTAAGGAAAGAGAAGAAAAAAGGGGGATGGAGGGAGGGAAACTAAGACTGCAACAGTGAATACATTTGAACATCTACATTTATGGTAAGTGTACACAATTGTACTGTGTTTAGTGTTTCACTGTTGCAGTCATCACATTTGGGTTGATTCCCAAAGCTGAGGAAATGGGTGGAGGGCAGTCAAGGAAACTAGGGACTGGCTAGAATGCCCTTCAACACTGCAGAAGCACACCCTGTCCTTGATTTGGAGAAGAGAGGCAGGTGGTAATGGTTTGGTAAAAGATGTTCAGATGGCAGCCTCCAGGATGTCCAAGGTGGGGACTCCTCTGAGGAAAGCTGCAGAGGTGGATGCTGCTCTGGTGGAGTGAGTCCTGACCCCCTTGGGGGAGGCTTTC
Organism: Protopterus annectens; assembly: GCF_019279795.1. NCBI lineage: Eukaryota > Metazoa > Chordata > Ceratodontiformes > Protopteridae > Protopterus > Protopterus annectens. Next base: position 1,110,089,327 of record NC_056727.1, read on the forward strand.
CGTGTTGCTTGTAGCAGATATGGATGCAGTGTGCTATACATTTGGAAAAGGTTTGTTTGGAGATGGCTTTGCCTTCTGCCCCAGTAGCAAGGCTAACCAGCAATTGATCAGACTTTGAGCTGTCTGTGCACATCTAGAGAGGACAGGATCCTTTCTCCCTTGTTCTGGGGATTGGGAAAAAAGGTGGGCAGATGAATGGATTGGTTGAAAGCCACACTGGACACCACCTTGGGCATGAAGGATGGGTTAACTCCTGAGGGATACCCTGTTAGCATGGAAGATGATGAAGGATTCCACAGCCATGAGTGTTTGCAGCTCGGAGACTCTTCTGGCTGAAGTGATGTCTAGAAGGAAAGCAGTCTTCCAGGAGAGAAAATTTAGCTCTGCAGAAGAAGCTGGTTCAAAGGGGGGGCAGCGTGAGCTTTTCCAACACAAAGTTAAGGTCCCAAGCTGGGGTGGGTGCTCTTCTGGGTGACCTCAAGTTGCTAGCCCCTCTTAGGAACTGTTTGATCAAGGGATGTGAGAAAAGGGGCTGCTCAGTGGGAAAATGAGCAGAGATAGCAGACGCATGAATTTTAATAGAGGAAAAAAAAAAAAAAAAAAAAGAGGCCACTGTAGTAGCTCAGCTAAATAATCCAGGATGACCGGGAGGGAGGGCTATGCCATATTGGCTCCCTTAGCCTGAATCCAGGTGCAGAACCTTTTTCATTTGTCAGCATAAGACTTTCTAGTGCTAGGGCATCTGGCCTCACGTACAACATCTACAAACTGTTTACTGAGGTTGGCAGATTGATAGAGGGTTAGGGAATAAGCCAAGCTGCCAAACTGAGTGTCTGCAATTGGAGATGCACGAATTCCCCTTCCCTCTGGGTCAGGAAGTTTAGAATCCGAGGAAGATGCCATGGTGGCAGTGGGGACAGGCTGCGCAGCAAGGGGTACCAGTGCTAGTGAGGCCAGTCTGGAGCTATGAGAATTGTCCTTGGTTTTTACGCTTATTTTGAGCAGTACCCTGGGCATGAGAGGTAGTGGAGGAAAGGCATAGACCGATAGATTGACCCACAGGAAGGACAGGGGATCCACTTTCCAAGCCATGCAGTGATGCTCCCTGGTGCAGAATTTTCTGAGCTGATGGTTGGTGTGGGAGGCAAAGAGGTTGACCTTCGGGGTGCCCCATTTCTGAGTTATTAGGGTGAAGGTTCTTCTGTTGAGCTGCCACTTGTGTGGGTCCAGAGGATTTCTGCTTAACCGGTCTGCCAGAGAGTTGAGAGAACCTGGTAGGAACTGTGCTAACAGGTGGAGCTGCATGGCAGAGTGTGTGCCAACGGGTCATGGCCAGCTTGCATAGAAGGTAGAAAGGATTCCCTCCCTGCTTGTTGATATACCACATTACAGTGGTGTTGTCCGTTTTGATCAGGAGAGCCCCTGGGGAGAGAAGGGGCTTGAAAGCCATTAAGGCATGCTGGACAGCCATCATCTTTTTGGTTGATGTGCAGACAGATTTGCTGTGGGCTCCATTGGCCCTGTATGAACCTGCCATCCAGGTGTGCACCCTAGGCATATAGTCTGATGCATCTGTGGCAAGTGTCTGGGTGGTGGGGGGGTGAGAAAGGTAGTCCCTGGTTGTGGGAGCATGCTGTTGCCCACCAAAGAAAATCTTTTCTGAGGAAAGGAATTATAGGTACAAGAGTCTCCAGGTCTTGAGAGTGTTGACACCAAAGGCTTTTTGGTACCACTGAAGTTTCCTCATTTGCAGTCTGGCATATGGAATAAGTAGTATGCAAGATGTCAAACCCCAGAGCTTGCAGGATCTTCCTTGCAGATAGCTGGGGTCTGGTGGCTTGTTGAAAAAAGTAGGCTGTCAAGAAATTTTGCTTTTCTGGTGTAAGGAATGCCATCTGGGAAGCTATGTCTAGGCTTGCTCCCAGGAATATAATCCTTTAGGTGGGCACCTGTTTGGATCTCTCTTTGTTGATTGTGTACCCTTGGGAAGTTAGTAGAGACTTTACAAAGGCCAGGTGCTTGAGCAGCTTTTCCTGGCCATCTGCCTGAATTAGGCAGTCGTCTAAGTATGGGTAAACCTGAATATTCCTTTGTCTGCAAAAGGCAATGGCCGGAGGCAGACATTTTGTGAAAACTCTGGGAGCAGTAGATAAGCCAAAGGGAAGCGCAGAGAACTGAAAGTGCTGAGATCCTGCCCTGAAAAGGAGATATTTCCTTCAAGATTCACTGATAGCAATATGGAGGTAGGCCCTCTTTTAGATCTAGGTTGGCTAGCCAGGCATCCTTGGAGAGTATGGATAGCAGCTGCTGGAGGGTGAGCATTCTGAACTTTGGGATCACCAGAAAGGTGTTTAGAATGGATAGCTAAGAGGATGGGGCGAGCAGAAACCTAGGCCTCTCTGTTCTGCAGGAACATGCTCTACTGCCCTCATAGAAAGCAGGGAAAGGACTTGCTTTTGCACCTCTGCCCACTGGTTTGAAGGTAGATCTGAGAACTCTTTTGGGGTAGGAAGGGTGTGGAAAGAAAATTTGTATCCCTGGGACACTGTTGAGAACCCAGCAGTCGTTGGTAATGGTGGCCCAGGTGCTTGCATGAAAGGAGAGTTTTCCTCCTAGGGGTAAGTGAAGGTGCGCAGAGAGAGGGGGTGGGGGAGGTGAGCCATTGTGAGTTCTTACTTTAAGGGGGCGGCTTAGAACTGCCTGGTTTTGAAGTGGAGGTAGTCCACTGCTTAGATCTCTGCATTCCCTGTGGCTGCTGTCAGGGGGGTCTGGGCTGGACTAGCTTCTTTGTGCAAGGGGGCATCCAACAATCTAGATTTGACATGGTATGGCAAGGGCTGTTCCTTAAGTCATGCATATCGTCTAATGACAGATCCGGTGACTGCTGCCCTACAAGAAGCTTCTAGGGCATCAAACCACAGTGCAAGGTGTGTTGAGTTACTTGAATTGCAGAATGCATTAATTTTGTAACGCTTTAGATTCTGCACAAGCAGGAAAGGAAGACATTTTTTTGTTTAAGGAGTTCCAGGGTATGTTGCTGAAATTTTAGCATATGAAACTGACAACTTAGTGCCCTGATAGCAAGAGTAGCAGAGGTGTACACATTTTTACCCCATCTGTCTAGTGCTTGGGAATCCCTATCTGAGGGGGTGGGATTCTTAGCAGAGGTAGCTTTAATCCCTTTAGGTCCTTAAGAAATTACCTCAGGGTCAGCAGTAGGATTTTTAAAAAGAAATTTGTGCGAGTCAGGGACTCTACAGTACCGGTCTGGTTTTCTGGGTGCAAGAGGGAGGGTGTCAGAACTCAAGCTGAATTCCAGGAAAACATCCTCCACAACATCCAGGACTGGGGGGGGGGGGTGGCCAAGGGTCTGTGCTGTGGAAGATCTAAAAATTCCCAGTGTCTCTTTTTAGATTGTGGGTAGCCCTGACTCTTCCATTAGAAATGCACTCTCAAGGTATGAAAGTTCCCCCAAAAGGAAAAATCCTCTGGGGGAGAGGCGGAAGGGATGGAATCCTCTGCATCAGAATCCTCAAAGTAGAGAGCGGTTGCATGTCTTCATATTCAGATGCATCAGTCATCTGACTCTTGTTCAGTCAAAACTACAGGGGACTGATCTCTTTTCCTTTTAGAAGGGGTAGCTTGGCTTCCCCTGATCAGCATGAAAAGGTTTTCCGCCATTTTAAACATTTGAGACTGAGGCAATGAAGCAGGTGCCCGAGATTAAAATCATCGGTTTCTTGGGTGTAGTTCATACCCTAGGCCTAAGAAACTCTGTAATTTTCAAAAGAATGGTAGTCGCGAAAGAAGATGTCTGTGTCGAGAATCGGTAGTGAGAAGGGCTTCCTTGGAATCCGGTGCCTGCTCAGTGGCTCCGGACCCATCCAAGGTAGAGATGACCACAGGATCCTTAGTCGAAGAGAGTTTTGTGGCATACTGGACTCTGAAAGGGTCCACTGAAGTGGGTATTGGGGGCTGTGAAAGCCTGAAGACTGGAGAACTGATTACTAGCTTAAGGGAAGTGTCATTAGGTTTGGACCTGTGAAGTCTGTCTCTGTCTTTATAATTTACGTTTTTTCAGAAGATGATCTAATGTCGGATGGCTTACCGAAGCCATATCGGAGTTAGGGTACTGAAGCGAAAATATCTTGCTACAATAAGGGCCCAATGATGGATAGTTCTGGAGATGAACAAAGCACAGAAGCGTTGGCGGGGGGATGTCATGATCTGGGCCTAAACAAGTCATGCAGTAAGAATGAAAGTCTCGGTGTCGTATTTGCTTTCCACAGCCGAGACAATTGTTAACTTTTTCTGACATCAATTAGTGCAAGAAAAAAGGATCCCCAACGGGGTACTTAGCTTCAGGATCCCCAATGGGGTACTTAGCTTTAGAAGACTTCAGCTTCAAAATCGGTAGATGAAACTCGGGTAGCAGCTGACTGGCACTCGTGCGAACTGATTCTGCTTTGGGCTCCACGGCAAGAAAGACTGATGTAATGGTGTTGGCTGCCTTACTTTATACTACTGACGACCTGATGTCAGTCCTGAAGCGACAGCAATCGATGCAGAAATACTAAGTCTCTGGTATTCGGGCTGGCCGAGGGCTACCCTTGGCAGGGATTACCCAAATGTGATGACTGCAACAGCAAAACATGAAGAACATCTTCTGTTTGGATAGTGATAGTTTTGACTTTTTTTGCACACCTAAGTAGACTGCAGAAACAGATGAATAACTTATGGGAGGGGGGTAATTTCTTAAACACAAGAAAAATTAAGCTAACCAGTGGGAGATAACTTTATTGATCTGGCTCCAAACCCAATGCCGAAGAGGCCTCAACTGAGCAACTTCCATCCATTTGCAAATTTTTGTCTGTTACCAAGAGATGATTTTACAGAACTATCCAAGCACTTAAAAACCCCTCTTTGTATTTGCTTTAATGCATCTTTGTGAATAGGGACTCCCAGCACTAACCGCCATCAAAACAAGTTCTGAGTCATAACCAGTGATTAAAGATGACCTTAATCTCCACATTAGCACAGTGCAGTCAACCACTCAGCAAAAAATTGTAAAGCAGTGGACACACAGGCTCCTTTTAGCAATCCAACTAGAATCATCTTACAAATGAAAATCAAAGATATTGCTGGCTTTTGAATGTTCAAAGACTGAAACTGTTCTGTTTTATGCTACCATAGAACTGTATTTTCTGTGTGTAGGCATTATAAATATGACCCTTCACTGCTGTGCAAAGTACAGTTGCGTACACTTAGCATAAATGTAGATGTTACAGTGTATTTACTGTTGCAGTCACCACCTGTGGGGTTATCCCTGCTGTAGTAGCCCTCAGTCGGCCCAAATACCAGAGTCATGTTTTTGTGTGCCAGCTGCCTTCGCCTGTAGTCTGGCATTAGGTCATCAGTGCTATAAAGCAAGGCAGCCGACATCATTACATCAGTTTTTCTTGCCCTAACCCATCAGAAGCACACGGGAAAAGAGAGAAGTGGTCCTGATGCCTAAAAGCCACCTTGGGAAGCTTGTGTCCCCCTATGGGAAAATGTTAAATGGGGGATGGAGGGAGGGAAACCAAGACTGCAACAGTGAATACACTTGAACATCTACATTTATGGTAAGTGTATACAACTGTACTATGTTTAGTGTTTCACTGTTGCATTTATCACCTGTTTGAGGATTCCCAAAGCTAAGGAAAAGGGTGGAAGGATAGGTTGAGTCCTAGGTATGGGTCAGAAGGCACTGCAGAATTGCAGAGGCAAACCCTGCTCTAGACTTAGAAAAGAGAGGTAGGTGGTAATGCTTTGTAGACGTCCAGATGGCCACTTCCAAGATGTCCCTGGTAGGTACTCCTCTGAGCAAGGCAGGGGAAGAGGAGATTGCCCTTGTGGAGTGGGTACAGATAGACTTAGGGATGGGTTTCCCATGTAGTCTGCAGCAAAAATGGATAGCGTGTGAAATCCATTGGAAATGGTTTGTTTGGTGATGGGCTTCCCCTCTGCCCCTGGGGCAAAGCTTACAGGAAGCTGGCCTGTTTTTCTGAATGGCTTAGTATAGTCCAGATAGTATCAGAGTTGTCTGTGCACATCTAGTGAGTGTAGAATTCTTTCCTCCTTGTTTTGAGGGTTCGGAAAGAAGGTGGGAAGGTGTATGACCTGGTTAAGGGTCACATCAGATACCACCTTGGGCATAAAGGAGGGGTTAGTCCTCAGGGAGACTCTGTTTGCATGGAAAATTATGAAGGGCTCGACAGCCATGAGGACTTGAAGTTCCGAGACCCTTCTGGCTGAGGTGATAGCTAGTAGGAAGGCAGTCTTCCAAAAGAGGTACTTCAATCCTGTTGAAGCAGCAGGTTAGAAAGGAGGTAAGGTTAGTTTCTCTAACACACAATTCAAGTCCCAGGGTGGCGTTGGAGGCCTGATATTAGAAGCCTCTCTGAGGAATTGCTTAATCAAAGGATGAGAGAAGAGGGGTGGGTCTAAATAATAATGGGTAGAAGAGAAAGAGAGGCCACTACTGAGCAACTCTGCCAGGTAATCCAGGATGAGGGATGGAAGGTTGGGAGGTACTCCTCCCTTTTGATAGTTTCCAGGAGCAGAATCTTTTCCATTTTCCTGCATATGACTTTCTTGTGCTGGGCCTTCTGGCCCCTGTGATGATGTCCAGGACCTGTTTGCTTAACAGGGACCCAGTGTTAGTTTTTAGTGTATAAACCATGCTGAAAGTTTGAGTCTGCAGGTCTGGGTGCAGTACCTTCTCCCTCTCCTGGATTAAGAGGTCTGACCCCAGGGGAAGCAGCTTTGGGGGCTGTAAGGTCAGATTGCATAGTAAGGGATACCAATGCTGTCTGGGCCAATCTGGAGCAATGAGGACGGCCTTTGGTCTCTCCTCTCTTATTTTTATCAGAACCTTGGGAATAAGGGGCAGAGGAGGGTATGCGTACACACAAGGGGAGCTCCAGGGAAGGTCAAGGCATCCACCTTCCATGCTAGAAGGTGATATTCCCTGGTACAAAACTTGTGCAGCTAGTGGTTGAGGTGCAAGGCAAAAAGGTCCACTTCTGGGGTCCCCTACTCCTGGGTGATTTGCAGAAAGATTTCTCTGTGTAGCTGCCATTCATGGGGTCCAGTAAGTTTCTACTTAGGCGGTCTGCCAGTGTGTTGTTGATCACTGGTAAGTATTGGGCAATTAGGTGTAGCCCCATGGAGGTGGATGCAAGGCAGAGACTCATGGCTAATCGGCACAGGGCGTAAGATTGGGTGCCCCCCTACTTGTTGATGTACCACATTACTGGGGTGTTGTCTGTTTTTATAAGGAGGACCCCTGGCCTGAGATGGGGTTGGAAGGAAGTTGCAGCCTTTTACACTGCCATCATTTCTTTCTGGTTGATGTGCAAGTGAAGTTGCTGGGCATTCCAGAAGGCCTTGCTAGGTGAGCACCCCAAGCAATGTCTGAGGTGTTGGTGGTTATGGTCTGGCCGGAAGGGCAGAGGATGAAGGGAAGACCCTTGTTCATGGCACAGGCCTCTGCCCACCAGAGAAATTTGGCCCTTATACAAGGGATCAGAGGGAGAGTGGTCTCTATGGACTGAGTGCTGACATCTAATGTTCTTGAAGTACCACTGAAGTTCTCATGTGAAGCCTGGCAAGAGGGATGAGAAGGATGCAAGATGCCATGTATCCCAGGGCTTGCAGGAACTTCCTCACAGTGAGGTGACTTCTGGAAGCCAGCTGGGTGAAGTAGAGAGGCAGGAAGCTCTGCTTTTCTGGGGATAGGAAGGCCATTTGGGTTGCTGTACCTAGCACAGCTCCTAGGAAAACAATTTTCCTGGTGGGGTTTTGCTTTGATTTTTTTCTTGTTGATGGTAAACCCTAGGGAAGTTGGGAGTGATTTGACAAAGAAAAGGTCCTGGAACAACTTTTCTTTGTAGTCTGCCTGAATTGGGCAGTCGTCCAGGTAAGGGTAAATTTGTATATTTCTCTGTCTGCAGAAAGCTACAGCCGATACAAGCATTTGGTGAATACTCTGGGAGCAGTAGATAAGACAAAGGGCAGTGCAGAGAACTGAAAGTGTTGATAGCCTGCTCTGAAGCGCAGGAATTTTCTGCACAATTCCCTAATGGGAATGGGGAGGTAGGCATCTTTTAGGTCTAGTGTCACAAGCCAGGTATTTTGTGTGAGCATAGGCAGGAGTTGCTGCAAGGTTAGCATTTTGAATCTGGGGACCGCCAAGGAGGTGTTCAGTTTGGATAGATCCAGAATGGGGCATCAAGTGCAATCTTTTCTGGGAACAAGGAATAGTCTGGAATAAAAAACTTTTCCTGTTTGCTCTGGAGGGACAGGTTCTACTACCCCCTGGGATATTAGAGTTTGGACCAGTTTTAGTGCCTCTGCCCACTGGTTGGGAGGGAGAGTCATTGAGAGTGCTTGCCATATAAGCTTGGCTTAGAACTCCCTGTCTTAGAGATGGAAGTGGTCCATTGTTTGCTTCTTTGCTGGCCCTGGGATAGGGGCCTGGATGGCCTGTCCCTGCAGGGCTTACCTTGGCCCTGTCTGCTGGGTGTGGCAAAGGCCCAGTGCTTACAGGGGAAGTTACTGCTGAATCTGGGAGGTTGAACTTGAAATAAATCTTTTACCGTTTGCATAGATTTTGCTTTGTCTTCAATCTTTTTAAGCACCTCTTCTGCTTTTTCCCCCAAAAAGGCGTTCATTACCTAGGGGTGCATCAATAAGTTTAGACTTAACATGATCAGGGAGAGGTTCTTCTTTCAGCCATGCATGTCTTCTAATAACAGATCCCGTCACTGCTGCCCTGCTAGGAGGCTTCTAGGGCGCCATATCCACATTGTAAGGAGTGTTTTGCCACTTGACAAGCAGAGTGGTGTAATTATGCCAGCTCTTTTACGTTGGCACCATCAGGAGAGGTAGCAATCTTCTGTTTTAATTGTTCCAAAGTGTGTTGTTGGCATTTTAACATATGGAACTGATAACGGAGCGGTCTGATAGCTAAGGTTGCAGAGGTGTATACTTTCTTACCCCATCAGTCCAGAGCTCTGGAGTCTTTGTCAGAAGGAAGAGGATTCTTGGCAGAACTAACTAGTCTTAGCTCCTTTGGGCTCCTGTGTAATGACCTCAGGGTCTGCTGCAGGATTTCTCTACAGGTAATTGTGAGAATCCGGTACTCTGTAGTACTGGTCAGGTTTTAGTTGGAGCAGGAGGCAGGGCATCAGGGGCTAAGCTGGATTCATGGAAATCATCATCCACCACTTCCAGCATAGGTGGGATGACCAGGGGTCTGTGCTGGGGCAGGTCCAGAAACTCTCCAAGTTGTTTCTTTGACTGTAGGAAGTCTTGAGATTCCCACTGAAAATGTTCCCTGAGGGAGTGAAGGGTTTCCCGAAAGGAGAGGTCCTCTGGAGGGGAGGCAGAAGGGATGGATTCCTCTGCATTTGAATCCTCAAACAGTCAAGGGATGTTGTTCCTCTTCAAAAGCAGAATAATCAGATTCCTCAGACTCTTGGTCTGTCATCATTTCTGGAGAAGGATGTCTTTTCTTTTTGGAGTGGGGGCCTGAGTAACTCGGATAAAGGAGAGGAGATCCTCTATTTTAAAGCATTTGAGCTTGGGGTTTCTGCTACATATCGGACTCCGAAAGGGTCTCGGCAGAGGCCTGCGTAGAAAGCGAGTCAGGCATCAGGGGCTGCAAAAGCACCTCACTGAATTCTGGAGAGCTGACGACTTGCTTGGCGGTAGCATCGTCAGAAGGCTTAGCCTTGTGTGGCCTGTGGCCTGTGTCTATCTTTACGTTTTTTTGGAGTGTCGATAGATTGTTGGCTGACTGATGCCATATTGGAATTCGAAGACAGAACATGAAAATAACAGTCTACAAAAAGAGCTCTATGGTGAATGGTTCTCACATTAAAGAGGGCACAGAACTGGCAATGAGGGATGTCATGGTCTGGACCTAAACAAGTGATGCAGTAAGAATGAAAGTCTCAGTGTGGGATCTGCTTTCCACAAGCAAGACAACTGTTAACATTTTCAGACATTGGTTAGAGCAAGAAAAAAGGGTCCCCAATGGAGTACTTAGCTTTAGATGTTTTCTGCTGAAATTCAACTTCTGGTAGCTACTGAACAGCCCTCGTGCAAACTGCTTCTGCAATGGGCTCCACTGATGTAATGACATCAGCTGCCTTGCTTTACAGCACTGACAACCTGATGTCAGACTACAGGCGACGGCAGCCGGCGCACAAAAAACATAGACTCTGGTATTCGGGCCGACAGAGGCTGCCACAGCCGGGATAAAGTACAGTTTTGTACCTACCATAAATGTAGATGTTCGAAGATCCACATTGCTGCAGTCCTAACACTTGGGTAGTCCGCTGTCCCAGTCGGCCCGAATACCAAAGTATAAGGCTGACGTCGGTCAAGGCGCATTTGACTGACATCAGGACGTCAGGGTACAAATGCGCATGACCGACGTCATATCCTCCGTCTTTTCTTGCCCCAGATGTCAGAAGACCCTAAAAAGATAAGGCCAAAACCAAAAAACACCAAACACTCCTGTACCTAATATATGTACAATATATACAAATTTTCAAAAAGAACCCCACCCACACAACCACCCCTAAACACAGAGGGAAGGAGGGAGGGTAAATTGGACTGCAGCAATGTGGATCTTGAACATCTACATTTATGGTAGGTACAAAACTGTACTATGTTCTTCATCTCACATTGCTGCAGTCCTAACACTTGGGTAGAATCCCAAAGCAGAGGTAAGGGAGGATGGCTAAACTATAATGAAGCAGGAGCTGCCAAAATGCCCTGCAACACAGCAGTGGCAAAACCAGCCCTGGATTTAGAATAGAGAGGAAGGTGGTAATGCTTGGAGAAAGTATGCACTGAACTCCAAGTAGCTGCCTCCAAAATATCCTTAGTTGCCACCCCCCTTAGAAATGCTGTTGAAGTGGCAGTAGCCCTCGTGGAATGAGGCCTAATCCCAGCTGGAATCTCCTTGCCATGATGGGAATAACAGAATGCAATGCAAAACCCAATCCACTTAGATATAGTTTGTTTTGACACAGGCTTGCCCTGGGAACTCAAAGCAAAAGAAACAAAACTGCTGAGACTGCCTAAAATCCCTAGTCCTGCTTAAATAATAGCAACTGCCTGTGTACATCTAAAGTGTGCAAAATCTTTTCCCCTTATTTTGGGGATCTGCATAAAAAGTAGGCAAATGAATAGTTTGGTTTAAAGCCACACTAGAAACCACCTTAGGCATAAATGAAGGATTAGTGCGTAATGATACCCTATCCTTATGAAAAATCAAAAAGGCTCAACCGCCATAAGGGCCTGCAATTCAGAAACCCTTCTTGCAGAAGTAATGGCCAACAAAAAGCAGTCTTCCATGACAAGTATTTCAATTCAGCAGTAGCCGAGGCTCAAAAGGTTGTAGAGTAAGTTTCTCCAACACAAAATTGAGGTCCCAAGCAGGAGTAGGAGCTCTACGTGGGGTCTTATATTCTTTGCCCCTCTAAGAAATTGCTTGAACAAAGGATGAGAAAACAATGGTGGGTCACAATCATAGTGAGCTGAAATTGCTGCAGCATGAATCTTAATGGAAGAGAAAGACAAACCTTTGTCCAATAACTCAGTAAGATATTGAAGAGCCACACTCAAATTAGGCTCAGAAACATCCAAATCCTTTGCTGCACTCCAAAATAAAAATCTCTTCCATTTTTCTGCATACACTTTACGCGTACTAGGTCTTCTGGCTTCCATAATCACATTCAAAACTTGTTGAGGAAGTTGAGACCTGCTGTGGTTCAAAACAGAATATGCCAGGCTGTTAGATGAAGAGAGTGAAGCTTGACATTGAGAAGATGACCGTCCCTCTGAGACAAAAGGTGTGGAATTAAAGGTAAAGGCCATGGAGGCTTCCTTACCAGATTCCTCAGTAATGGGTACCAGTGTTGCGAGGCCAATCTGGAGCTATCAAAATCATCCTTGGCTTGTCTTGTCTGACCTTTAGGAGTACCTTTGGGAGGAGAGGCAGAGGTGGAAAGGCATACACATGAAGATTTTCCCAACTGAGCGAAAGAGCATCCACTTTCCAAGCTGTGTGATGAAACCTTTTCGTGCAAAACTTTGGCAGCTGGTGGTTTAGTGGAGAAGCGAACAGATCTATGTCTGGAGTTCCCAGGACACTGTCAATTGTCGAAATACATGAAGATCCAGTTTCCACTCGTGGGGATCCATGATTTGCCTGCTTAACACATCTGCTAAGGAGTTCTGTGCTCCTGGCAGAAACCTTGCCTGTAGATTTAGCTGCAAGCTGAGCTCAGTCTCCCACAAAATCATTGCTTGCCTGCATAGAGGATAAGAATGTGTTCCCCCTTGCTTGTTGATGTACCACATGACAGTTGTGTTGTCTGTTAGAATCAACACCTGCCTAGGAAGAAGTAACTCCTTGAAAGCCATTAATGCAAACTGGACTGCTAACATCTCCTTCATGTTGATATGTAGATGCTGTAGTCTGGCAGGCCACTTGTCTTGTATCCACTTTCCATTCAGATGAGCTCCCCAAGCTATGTCTGAGGCATCTGTCGTTAGAATCTGACTCGCCTCTGGCCGGGTCACAGAGAGTCCCTTGTTTAGGTGACATTCCTGAGCCCACCACAAAAATTCCTTTTGAATGCAAGGTATTATTGGAATGACAGTGTCCAAATCCTGGCAGTGCTGTGTCCATACATTTTTAGATACCATTGCAGCTTCCTCATATGCAGTTTGGCATTGGGAAGCACCAGAATACAAGATGCCATGAACCCTAATGCTTGAAGGACTGTCCTTGCAGTCAGCACGGACTGATGAGATAGTTGATGGAAGTAAAGGGATAGACTGTTTTGTTTGTCCGGGGTTAAAAAGGCCATCTGGGCTGCTGTATTCAGTCTCACACCCAGAAAGCACATGTCTTGAGAGGGTACTAGACTGGACTTTATTTCGTTCACAGAATACCCCAGGCATCTTAGCACTGCTATCACATATTCCAGATGCTGAAGAAGGTCGTCCTTTTCTTGAGCCAGAATCAGACAGTCGTCCAAGTAAGGATAGATTTGTATTCCTTTTAGCCTGAAAAAAGCTACAACTGGAGCCAGAACTTTGTGAATACTCTGGGCAGTAGATAAGCCAAAGGGCAATGCAGAGAACTGATAATGTGAATTTCCAGCTCGGATACGCAGATACTTCCTGCAACTGAGTCTGATAGGCACATGAAGGTAAGCCTCCTTGAGATCTAAAGTTACCATCCAGTGATCTTTGCCCAGCAGAGGTAAAAGCTGTTGTAACGTCAACATTTTGAACTTGGGAATGTCCAAATAAGTGTTGAGGATAGACAAATCCAAAATTGGTCTCCACGTGTTCCCCTTTATTGGTACAAGGAACAGGCGAGAATAAATTCCTAGGCCCCTTTCTGGCACAGGAACCGGCTGAATGGCCCCTATCTGGAGCAACAGAGAAATTTGCTTGTGAGCCTCTTTTTCTTTGTATAGGAGGAATGTCTGGCATGCCTTTGAAAGGAGGCAAGGTATGGAAATAAAACCTGTAACCGTGGTGAACGATATCCAATACCCATCTGTCTTTGGTAATAACACTCCAATTTTCTTTGAAAAGTGCCAGCCTTCCTCCCAAAGGTGCTGCCAGACGAGAAGGCTCTGGCAGCTGAAAAGGCAAGTCATTGGGTCTGCTTACGAAAGGACTGACCCCTGCCCTCACCAGAAGACTGAGCAGGCGAACTGCCTGTTCTAGGCCTAAAAGAACCTTGAGCTCTGCCCCTACCACGTCTAGATCTACCCCTAGACTGAGAATCATAAGAAGGATAAGTCCACCCCTTAGTAGGCCAATTTCTACTAAACTTTGGAGGCTGAACCTGCATAGACTTAGCCTTGTCCTCCATTTTCTTTAAAACTGCTTCCACAGGCGCACCAAATAACACATCAGATTGTAAAGGAGCATCTAAAATCCTTGTCTTTACATGTTCAGCTAAATTCTGATCCCTCAGCCAGGCGTGCCTGCGAAGAACAGAACCAGTGGCTGCCACCCTCGAAGAGGCCTGTACAGCATCAAAACCACATTGCAAGGAATGCTTACCCACCTGTTCAGAAACATGAACCAAATCCTGCAACTCTTTACACTCAATACCTTCCGCCAGAGCATCCACCTTAGACTTCAATTGTGAAAGGAGATAATTTTGGTATTTCAACATGTGAAACTGGCAATTCAAAGCCCTCATGGCTAAAGTGGAAGAAGTATACACCTTTTCCCCATCTATCCAAAGCCCTTGCCTCTTTATCAGAAGGAACAGGATTTTTAACAACAGAAGCCTTAACACCTTTAGGGCCCTGAGAAACAGTTTCTGGGTCTGCCCTAGGACTCTTAAAAGATACTTATGAGCTTCAGGCACCCTATAATACCTGTCCGGTTTAACTGGGGCAGGAGGCAAAGAATCAGGGTTCAGGAAGCCTCTGCAAAAACATCCTCTACCACGTCCAGAACAGGAGGTATAGCTAAAGGCCTATGCTGGGGTAGAAACAAAATTCCCTAAGCCTTTTCCTAGAATCAGAGAAATCTTGACCTTCCCATTTAAAATGCTCCCTCATGGAATGAAGAGTCTCTGAAAAGAAAAATCCTCAGGAGGAGAAGTCAAGGTGTAGAGTCATCTACATCAGAATCAGAATAAGGAGGATACTCCTGCAAGTCTTCAGCCAAGACTCAGAAGCCTCGAACACTGCTCAAAACTCTCAAGCTCAGGTTCCACCCTAGGCCTCTTATCAGGGGGGGGTAAAGAACCTCTAATCATAGTAATCAAATCTTCTGCCATTTTAAGCATATGTTTCTTAGGCAGAGACCCTGAAGAACTAGGGGAGACCCCCACTGAAGTTAACCCTGGCCGGCCTCTAGAAGGAGCCTTGGAAACAGAAGGGGAGGGCCTAACCACCTTAGAAAGGGAGGGGAGAACAGCTACCTGAGAAGCCCCTTCAGCCTGGCCTACCTCCTGAGAGGACACATCTTGTAACAGTAAAGTCTCTCCCTGAGAATCTAGAGGAACTTCTGATAGAACCACCAGCTCCACTGAGCCCTCTAAAGAACCGACGTCCAGGACAGACGGTTCTTCCACCCTAGGCTGCTTTGTGTTTGCGCTTTTTAAGCGAAGCGGCGGAGCATCCGGCGGCATGTTGTAATTACAACGCTTCCCAAAAACTAACCTGGCACAATCTAATCTTCTCTTAATAGTGCGTTTGTTAAATCTAGCACAAGAGCGACAGCCAACAACGTCGTGCTCAGGCCCTAAGCAAGGTATACACAATGTATGGTAATCTCTATGAGGTATCTGTTTCCCACAAGAAATACAGTTATTCACTTTTTCTGACATCCGGTTAAATACTGAGGCAAGAAAAAACCAAAATATTCCCCAACGGGGTACTTAGCCAACTTTGATTCGGTCTGAAACTCAGACTTCAGAAAATTTCAGAACGCCAACCTGCACTCGCAATACTGCTTCTGCATCGGACCATGCAGCAAAAAAGACTGAGGATATGACGTCGGTCATGCGCATTTGTACCCTGACGTCCTGATGTCAGTCAAATGCGCCTTGACCGACGTCAGCCTTATACTTTGGTATTCGGGCCGACTGGGACAGCGGACTACCCAAGTGTTAGGACTGCAGCAATGTGAGATGAAGAACATCTCCACAGGTGATGACTGCAACAGTGAAACACAAAGATCAATAATTACCTCCGAGTTGACTGTTAAGTTTGGTTTCTTCTTACTAAACTCCTGGTGTTTTACAGAAAAATGCAGTGACAACTTTGGTGGGTTTGTTTATTTTCTGTTTTTTGTAACAGTTTGAGCATAGGCACTTTTTCACTAAATGTTCCCTTTGCTAAGCTGCATATATGAGTGTGCATAATTAAGTATTAAATCCATTATTCATATGCTAATGAGCTGAAGATTGACATCAGATGTACTTTGTATGCCAAATCAGTCAGACGCTTGGAGAGGCCCAGACCATCCCTGAACATAGTGGGAGAGGCTCACTATTGAACCCCCTGACTTCACATGATTCAGGGACAGGTGTACTCTTGCTCCCCACAGTAAATTTTTTTTGATTATATATATATATATATATAAATATATATATATATATATATATATATATATACATATATATATATATATATATATATATATATATATATATATATATATATATATATATAAATATATATATATATATATATAAACACCTTCACTCTAGGAGTGCAAATCACAGCCAACACACATTGTTGACTGATGTGTACACAGTATAAACACAAGTGAAATAAAAACATTCAAGAAGAAATGCACAGATACAAGAAATATTACATAAATCTGAAAATGCACAGCACTTAGACACTCAAAATTCGGTTTACGTGATAATCTCTTAACAGCTCACGTTGACAAAAGTAATTCAAAGTTTACTTGTACCAAAATAACTTGGTACTGGACCAAGAGGCAGAATTTTGCCATCCTAAAATAACAGTACTAATGGGACTGTTAAATGTTAATCATTTACTTTGTTTCCAACAAGGCTTCCCTTAGTTGTGAAGGCAGTTGCAACAAAGCTGTAGCCAAAGAAAATGAGAAGCCCTTCTCTCTCATTTTTACCCTATGTTGACACACTGTCCTACAGGCACATTAAGCAACAGAAGGGGAAGTTTATTCCCATTAAAAACAAAAACAGGAGTGACAACGTCCAGTCCCTTCTGAATACATTAAAGTTGCTTCTGACAAGGCCTGCACCACAATGTTAACATGGAACAAACATAAAAAGGGAAAAGCAAACAATTTCAGCTCTCAATCTGTTTAACATGGATGATCGAAAGTACACTGTTAAAAACACACTAGTTAAATATACAGACACAATTAACTACAGATAATTATGCAGACATTCATGTACTAACCCAACAATCAAATGACACACGCCTAAAGCAGATGCCCTATGCTGACCGCCTTAAAAAACTCCAACTCTACTCTGTCGCATATCGTCTACTCAGAGGCGATCTCTGCTCAACATACAAGGCCATGTCAAACCCAGAGCGGTTGGACATGCTACACTTAAACCCCAATTCCTCAGAGCCACATGCTCCAGGGATCTAAACCTTATCATCACAATAAACAAAATATGCTGGAGGGATAGGTTCCTGACCCATAGACTCCCTAGACTCTGGAATAGACTGTGCCCTCTTCAAAAGGAACCTGGACGATTGGATGGGAGAAAGGAAATTCACCCCGGGTATCACGTCAGTCGCCCTACTAGACAGGGGGGGTCCAGGGAAGTAAATAGTGTGGGAAGAAATAGCCAGGGAATTGTTATGGCTAGGCTTGTATATGCCCTAGGGCTGACAGTTTACATAGGTTCATAGGTTGGTACTAGGCTATTTCAAATGGGCTAACATTTTTACACCTAAAAAATGGACAAAATTCCTATATCTAAAATGTTTCACTGTTTAATATGCTGACGTACTACCACTGACTAACAAAGACTTTAAGTCAACCCTGACCAAAAATAGGTCTGTAAAATTAACCAACTGCACTGCATACTTTGTGCATGGCCTGCCTGCATGTGTGACAGAAAAATTATACATTTTGTCCTAAACAGATTTCTAGACATTTTACAGAGAAACTATTCACTAGATTTCTAGACACACAGTGATGTGGCAGACCTCAAAATTTATTGCCTTGTAAAGAGAAATACAGTGCCCCATCTCAGGTCTGCATTTCCAAAGGAGGAGCCAAAATGACAAATTTGTTTATTATAGAAATCATATGTTCCATAATTAGCACACTTTCGTTCATCATGCTGAAGAGCAGCTTTACTCACCCACAAAATGCACAACGAAAGTACACATTTTTATGTGCAGACTGCATTAAAAATGGCTACTAATAAATATAAAGTAGCATTCCATACAGTTTTCAGAAATATCTATAGCAGTTAAAAGTTAGGTATCAACTGTGAAAATAAATTCCTTATCCCAAACATAAGCATCCCATATCACTAACAAATCTGCTGTAACATGCTAAAAGTATTTAATGAATGCAAAACAGGAATGCTATTAGAGGACACAAAGAATACACTACGTGTAGTGTTACTAGTCTTGTCAGTTTTAAATTTAGGAATAGATGCTTTGCACACAATTTTTTCTATATTTCATGTCGAGAATAAAACTGCATGTGCCATACACACATGTAGTACAATTTTGATTTAAAATGCAAAGAAATATTCAGCTAATGTTTAGTGTCCAGGACTCCAAACAACACTGAACACTACTTTGCATAATACTGCGAGCATAACTACAGTATAATCTACCTAAACTGCTTTATGACTGAAAATAGTTCTGCAAAGGTCACAAAAACAAAAAAGTTCATTAACTACAGACAAGTTACTAAGTCTATTACAATGACACAATATACAAATCATAGGCAATCACACACACACACATACATACACAAAGCAGTACAGGTTAGAAGTTTAAAGTAAAAATAAATTGAAATCTGTCTCAGTTCTCCACTCAACATAGAGGCATTTTATGGAGATCATACACTTCCGAACTCTTATGGCAAGTATTTAACTTGCGTATTTCTTACAACAGTACATCTGCATTGGCAGTTTCAGCTCAGCCATTTCTAGGGCCAAGACTGCCTGGTACTTGGCTTGATGCATAAAATATTTTCAGCCCATCTTAGCCGCTCTATATACTCACAATCCCTGGCACAAACGGTCTTCTCTCCAGATCTTAAAAGCCTAGATGCATAGCAACCAATAGAAATTTCAAAAAAAGGACCAAAAGTAGAACAGCATACAGTGGACCACAGGCATGGGGTGGAAATAGGTAAGAATGGTCCTTGCTTATCAACAGAGCTGGTGAAACCAAGTGGTTAACTTCAAAGGGTGAAAGTCCAGCTAAGTCTGGCTCTGAAGGAGAGGACTATGAAATGAGAGAAGGCCAAAGCAGAGGAAAACAAACTTGACACATCCAAAATGGGGTTATCAGGATGAACCAGACTTTTGCTCATCTTGGCTCTCTCAAGGAATTTCAGAATAAAAGGGAAATTAGGAGGGAAACCATAAAGACCCAAGGGCCATTTGTGACCTAGAGCACCCCTGGGAAATTTGAGAGAGACAGAGAAATATGGAAAAATTATTGCACTTACAGGAGGATAAAGAAACAGGCACGTCACAGCAAAGGTATCTGAGCAATAGAACCGTGTCTGGAGGGGAGAGGGTGGGATTACCATGGTTACCCTAAATCATTACACAGAGCTGAACAGACCCAAGGCCCCGAGTATAGCTGCAGAGACAGGGCAAGGATAATGAATTTTATGGATATCAGTAATGGCAGTTCCTGTGAATCCATTGTCCATATACTGTAATGTATGGCCTGGCCTCCACAGCTACCCTTCTCTTGGCAGCTTCAATAATCTTTTATGAGCTTGAGCTGCTCAAGCTGTTCCCCTCCTCCTATGATGCACTGCTTCCTCTTCCACACAATGTTGCCACTGTAATCTATACAATGTGCAATAAGGAACACCTTAACAGGAATAACTTACCCCATGGCCTCTGGCTTAACCTACAGGTTGATGGACATGTGAAATTTTAAGTAGGGGAACAGATGGGCCAGTGAATAACAGTACATGGACAATGGATCAACAGGACTTATTATGGCAAGTACATAAAAGTTGTATCACAGCTGATCTGGTCTGTATACTGCAATGTGTATACAATGTCTTGATTCGAAGGGGATAAGTGGTCTCAGGAGAAGAGTATGCCCTTCAAGATGGTGGCACCAAAGTTTGCCCTGGATCTTGATAAATATAGAGCTTCTAATGCTTAACTAAGGTTTGTAGAGAGTCCATGTTGCAGGACATGTAGCATCACCTGAAAAATGTTGAAAATGGCCCCAGAGACCACCAAATACCATGTAGAGTAAAAGCCTTGGTTTGGAAGGAAAGGTTTTGTTACTAAAACAACAGCAAAAGGCGACACGGTTGGACAGCCCTTAGACGACACTTCTGTCACCTTCTTGCCTAGTCTCCCGCAGGTTAAGTAAACAAAAATCAGCTTTTCTCAAATCTTTCATGCAGTCTAAACAGAAACAGACTTGTCTATGAACATCTAGAAAACATAATTTAAACTCGCATCTACTGGAATATTGAGGAAACAATACTGGGAAATTTCTTTTTGCAGATGATTTAAAACTATATAGTTCATCAGATAAGGAACTGAAAGCACAACTACAAGTGGTCAAAACTTTTTCAGATAATACAAGAATGTAATTTGGTCTTGAGAAATGTGCAAAACCAACCTTTAGAACAAGAAAGCTGCAGCACCAAGAAAACATCAGTTTAGGATAATGTGACATAAAAACTTGAGCAAGAGGGAATGTATAAGTATTTATGAATTAATGAAAGAAACAATAAAAAAATGCAAATAAACTTAGTAAGGAATATTTTAGAAGACTTAATACTGAAAACAGGCCTGACATCTAGGAACAAAGTTCAAGCTACAAACCAATTTGCTCTTCCTGTCCTGACTTGCAGATTTGGAGTAACTGACTGGTCCCAAACAGACTTGGACAGGAAAACAAGGATACGTCATGCTCACATGATTTTTAAAAATCAATGTATACCAAGACTATATATTCCCCATTCTGAAGGGGGTATGTGCCTCCTCGAAATTGATTAAATTCAAACCGGGAATAGAAATCAAATCAGAAGATAAATCAGGCAGCAACTGAATGTGCCAAAAAACAGAAGAAAGAATACAAGGTGAAGGAATCAGATGAGAAGGCAAGAAATGTAGAAAATGCATAAATATAGTTACAACTATAAAAAAAAAATTTAACAACCTCACGTTGAATCAGGATCGAATCCAGAAATGGTTAAGGAGAGGTGACTTAAGGTTAATATTGGCAGCCCAAGACAGTGTACTACATGCATGTTGGTATACAAAGTCCATTGAACAAGTGGGAGAAACAGACAAATGTAGGTTATTGTAAAACAGAACTAGAAACAGTTGCACAGCTTGTTGCTGGTTGTGATATATTAATGGCAAAAGGAGTGTATACTGAAAGGCATATCGCAAAACTGTTGTATTAGGGGTTGTGCAAACATTGTAATACTGAAGGAGATGAAAAACACTGGAAACACGAGTCACAAAGCATTATAGAAAATGAAGTTTATATCACGTGGGATCACCCATTACTAGCAGATGCGAGAAAACCAGAAACAGTAGTCCATTAAAAGACAAAAGTAGCATTAATAATTGAAATTGCTATACCCAGTGGCTACAGTGTCTTGCGTACAGAGAGACAAATTCATAAAATACCAGGATTTGCAGGCAGAAATGAAGGCAATGTGGACGTAGGATACCCAGACAGTTCTAATAGTAGTAGGAGTAACGGGTCTTATAAAAAAATAAATAAATAAAATTACAATTTTACTTTCACATGTTACTGATACATATGAATTGCAGAAGGAGTCATGAATGGGCACATTGCAGGTGCAGAGAAGAGCACTTCTGGCCAACAAGGATTGAAACAATATTAAACTGCATGAACTTTAAATCATACTTTGACTTAGGACAGGGGTCCATTCCCGTAATTGTATTAGAAATAAAGGGGAGATTAATGCTTTGAACAAGAGTAAGATAGATTGCTACCTTGGTAATAAATGGGGGGGGGGGCAGTCCAAAATACCACTCAAGTCTTTGTGAAATATAGCATATGGTGGCTTTGAGGAAAGGGTGAGCAGTTCAAAGACTCTTCTTGCAAAGGTAACAGTATCTACAAATAGCATCTCTCATATCAGATACTTAAGGAATCCATTAGTAGCAGGTATGAATGAGACTGAAATTACAACTCTAGGATGAAGAGAAAGTCCCAGTAGTGGAAATGGATCTTAGCATGAGGGCCTGCATAAGAAGACCTTTCTTAGAAAAGCTTCAGAGGCAAGCAAAGATATTATGGAAGACTGAGCTCTTGGCAATAAGCAAATATAGGTTGAAGATGAACTCTCATAGCAGAAAAGCTGGAACCTTTCAATCGAAAAAGTCTGGTAGAAAGCAGAGAACTGATGCTTCTATGGCAGTGACTGGCTCTTGGTCCTTGTTGTGCTGCCCATGATGAAAACATAAACCACACTTTATACAATTTTCCGGTAGAGAGCTTTTGTGATGTTAGCAAGTCGTTGGACCACCGGGTGTGGGCAGTAATCTGGGACCATGGTCATTACTGAAGTGGTGAAATCGTGTTATTAACTTGATAGAATGCATGTCCAGGGGTAGGCTTAATGGAGAGGCGAGAAAAGCTTTGGATAATGCTCTAGAAAATAGGGATCTCCCATCAGGGAAAAACAAACTTGTCAGGGCCAAAATTGGGTTAAGAGAAGAATGGTTTCCGGACAGCCTGACTTTCTGAATGAATTGCATCATAAGTAGTACAGGAAAGAATGGATACAAGAGACTCACTAGCCAAGGGGAGACTAGAGTGTCCCTGAAGTTAGTCTGCGAGGAGGGATTATTAGTGAAAAGTTGTTGCTGCATTTGCTGTTGGAAGGGGAGGCTAAAAAGCATCTTCACTGTAAATTTAAAAGAACACTGAGGCATTACAGGACATTTGTATCCTTGAAAGCTTAGAGCAGAGGCACTAGAGTCTTTCACATATTTTAATAAAGTTTTATTCGGACAAAGATTTATTAAAATGATTAGACATCTGCTCATCTTGCTTACTAACAAGATGGCATGACCCAGGATGTGTACTGCAACTAGAAAGCTTTCTGAGTTAATAGCCCATTCCCACTTAATCACAGCTTCCTGACAGAGGGGAGTGGGATTCTGCTCCTTCCGATTTGCTGATGTACCACACTACTGCCATATTGTTAGTGTTGATGACTGCAGAACCTTGAAGACAGTATTCCTGAAATGCCTGCAATACTAGGACAATGGTCCTCATCTCTAGGATGTTGATGTGCAGTTGGGACTCTTGCTGGATCCATGTTCCCTGAACTGTCTGCCCCAGACCATACCCTGCCACCCCATACAAATTCAGCGTTTACTGTTACTGTTGTAATGGGAGAAATAAAGGATCCACTCAAAAGTAGGTTTTCCAGTTGAATACACTAGTGAAGATATTTCTGACAAGACATGGACAGTTTGATTATGTGAGACAATGAATCCTACATCTGTGACCACTGTACTTTAAGGAACTACTATAACACTAATATCTTGCTAGTAATATTGTCTGCATCAAGGCTGCCATTAAACCCTAACTTTAGGAAAAGGCATCTATTGGTCCATGGTTGAACAGAATTTTGTCAGTCTCCTTAATTGACTGCAACCTACCAATACAGGGACTTTATTTATTTTAATTTATTTGCAGTTGGTTTACCAGGATAGTCCATTGGGCCAATAAGAACCAGTTTTCAATGGAGTCCTGGGGAGAAAAGCTCCAATTACAAAAAATTACAGCAGTTTACAATTTCTATCATCTGTAGGTTAATGACAAAGCTTAAAAAACAGTGGTAACAAAAAGATTACAGCAGTTTACAACATCATTCATTTGTGGGTTCAAGACAAACATTAAGCAAAAAAAAAAAAAAGCATTGCTGTAGTAGATATATAGTTTGGAGTAGTAGGATTAGAGAAGAATAACATGTCATTGCAGTTGGCTTATTATTTGGAGTCTGGTAATATATGATACAGTTGCCTGAAGGGAGTGGAGAATAGGTTATGAGGGGTGGGAGCAGGAGCATTCCCATGAGGATGTTAGATGCGAGTACAATGATTTTTTAAAAACCGGGAGGTTGGTGGTGATGCGGATGGAGGGAGGAAGGGAGTTCCACAGGTGTGCCAGGGCAAAGGACAAGAGGTTTTTTTCCTGGACAGCGAAGGGGTTTGTACAGCTCTATTAGGTTTTGGTTATTAGATCTCAGAAGTCTTTGTGGCAGGTGCATTTTAAAGGTAGAGCTGAGGGAGGGACAGAGGGAGGGATGAAAAATGAGCTTGTGAGCAAAAGTGAGCTGTGTATAGGAGAGATAGTTGGGAAGCTCTAGCCAGTTAAGTTTGTGGAGAGATGCACAGTGATGAGTAGATGATTTGTGGCTAGTGGCAAATTTGGCAATTTTATTACAACAAGAGGACAGTTTTGTTTTGAGAGAGGATTGTAGGTTTGTTAGGAGAGGGGCACCATAAAGGAGGGAAGGGATGAGGAATGTAGTAGCGAGAGTGAGCTTAGTAGATGTAGTGAGGAATCGACTGTGTCCGTAGAGCATGCCAAGTTTTTGGTGGTTTTTTTTTATGTTTAGGTGTAGGTGACTATTGAATTTAAGTTGGTCATCAATCTGGACTCCTAGTAGTTTGGTTTCAGATACCAGTTCAAGACGTGTGGTATTCTGGCTAGTGATGGAGAATAGTTTTCTATCAATGGTGCTGGTTTTTGAGGGGGTAAATACCATAAGTTTGGTTTTTGATGCATTGAGTGCTAGATGATTGTCCTTTATCCACTGTTCTGTGGTAGAGAAGGGTGTCTTGAGTCAGTTTTAAGAGAGTGGGGATGGATGAGGCTGCACAGATAATTATAGAATCATCTGCATATTGAATAAGTTTAGCATGAGGAATGGAGTGGAAGAAATCAGAAGATAAATCAGGGGACACCAGCGGGTGTGTTAAGGAAAGAGGAGATGGCTTTTTTCCACTTGACTGCTTGTTGCCTGTTGGAGAGATAACTGGTGAACCAATTGAGAGAGGAAGGGGAAAGGTTTAGGTTAGACAGCTTAGTCAGAAGTAGGTTGTGAGAGATAGTATCGAAGGCCTTAGAGAGGACAAGAAAGAGGGTAGATACACAGTAGAGCCAGAATCTCTGGCTTTATTTACAGTTTCCAGGAAGGAAAGGAGGGCAGTCATGGTGCTGTGACCGGGTCTGAATCCATGTTGTGTGGAAGTTAGTAAGTTATTATCTAGGAGATAGGGAAGGAGTTGAAGATGGATACATTTTTCTAGGAGTTTTGATATAGGAGAGAGGATGGCGATGGGACGAAAGTTAGTAATATTGTTATTATTGCCTCCTTTGTGCAGGGGAATGATGTAAGCCCTTTTCCAGAGTTTGGGTACAAGACCTTCTTGAATAGAGCGATTGATTAGGATGTTGATGGGGAAGGCAATGGCTTCGGCAGCTATGCTGAGGAAGGATGAGGGAATGTTATCGGGGGCATTGGTGCATGGTTTCAGCTTTTGCAGGAGTTTTTGTATGGTAGAAGTAGGAATGGGTTTTAGGGAGAATGGTGGGAGTTGAGAGACAAGAGTGGGGATGCAGAAGTAGGGGGTGAGGAGTTATTAGAGAAAGATGAGGTTAGTTTGGAAATGGAGTCTATGAAGGAGTTGAATTGAGTAGCCAGATCTATATCTAGTGCATTTGGGTCTGGGCATGAGTTTTCTGTTGAGCCAGGTTTTAGGAGAGTAGTGATCCCTTTCCAGAATTTTTGAGGATTAGTTTTATGGTTATTTTGGAGTAAGGAGACGTAATTCTATCTATCTGCTGTGATGAGCTGTTTAAACTGTATTACGAAGTGATTTGAATTCATTAAGGGTGGTGGGAGTTTTGTTTCTTTGGTACTGTGCCCAGCTTTCGTCTCTGCGTCACATGGCAGTTAGTGTGTTTTTTGTTAACCAAGGGGCGGTGTTGTTTCTTATTCTTTTGGTTTTTAATGGGGCAAAGCTATCCAACAGTTTTAGGAAAGTTGTATTGAAGTGTGCAACAGCATTATCCAGGGTTAGAGTTTTTAGGGGTTCCAATTTATTGATTTTAGGGAATCTGAGAAGGTTATAGGGTTGAAGTTTTTTAGGCATAGAGTGTTGATGTAGTGGAGTTGGAAGACGCCTTGTGAAAATGGGAAGGTGGTCACTGAGGGAGTCTGGACGAGTTCCACTATCAATGTAGTAGTGTGGGTGAGAGACTAAGATCCAGTCTAGGGTGCTGCCACTGGAGAAGTCTTTAGAGGGCCTGGTAGTGAGGTTGATGAGCTGAGAGTACTTATATAGGTCGATGTTTACGGGGTGCATAGGGGAATGAATGGAAGACCAATTAATATTTGTGTCTCCCATGATAATAGTTTCATTACTGATATTGGTAGAAAGCCAAGATAGGATATCCTGAAGTACTGAGATATTGTCTCCCGGGGGAATGTAAAGTGAGGCTATGCAAATGTGTTTGTGTTTATTTAATTGAAATAGTGCCAATACTAATTCTGCATTGGAGAAGTGAGGGATGGGTTTGTTATAGGGAGTAATGGAAAGGGTGGATGAGTAGAGTAGAGCTACCCCACCACCCTTTTTGTTGGCCCTGTCCTTTCTGATGATAGAGTAGGTTGGTGGTACTATTTCAGCATCTTTTATGTGAGGTTTTAACCAGGTTTCGGAAATAGCCAAGATGTCAGGTTTGTTGTGGAGAAGCCAGGCATGGAGGTTGGGGATTTTGTGAGCTATGCTTTGGGCATTTAGTGATGCTAATAGGATGGATATAGATGTAGGGGAAATGATGTTAGGGCCTGGGTTAGTGTGTACACTTCCAGACAGAAGTATGCTTGTTAGGTGTTGAATTATGGTGATGAGGTGTTTGGATTGCTTTGTTTGTATGCTGTATAATGTCTGATTTGTGTGGATACTGGAGGTTAGGGAGGGGCTGGAAAGTTTACAAGTATTGATTAGTTTGTAGTGAAAAAATAGATGGTTGTTAATGGGATACAGTCCAGGGGAGACTGAGACAAATGAGTGCAAGTGAGTTGAAGGGAGTGAGCTGGTTGTGTGAAGTAATGGTGTGGGATTAGTGGAGTTGGGCTGGGTAAGGTAGTGGAAATAGGTAAGGTTCAGAAGTAGTAGTAGTTGGATCGAGTAGGATACGTTTTGTGAGCATGTTGAGGCTTTGATAGAGTAGAATATGTAGTGTAGGGAAAAGGGTTAGATATAGATTTTGTGTTGTTTAATGTGAAGGGAAGTGTGAGGAGATGCGTTATAGGGGGAGGGGGTATGAAGAAGATGGTGGAGAAAGGAGTGGAGTTGAATAGGTAGAGAGTAAGTAGGAAAGGGGTGTGGTAAGTAGGGAGAGGGGTTAGGAAGAGTATGGTGGTGAAAGAGGGGGAGTGTAATAGGTAGAGAGGAAGTAGGAGTGGTTAGGGGAGTATAAGTGTAGATGCACTTGGGGTGGGTGAGATTTGGGGGTAGGGTAGGGGAGCGAGATGCAATGGGGTGGGTGAGATTTGGGGGTAGGGTAGGGGAGCGGAGTGAGCCCGCAGGGCGAATGGAGTGGGAAACACCTAAGGAAGGTAGGCAGCAGGACAGTGTGAAAAACAATCAGTCTGGTGAAGGTAAGCAGGGTGGTTAATGGGATTTTTGGGGTGCAGTACAGAGGGAAAGGAGAAGGCAGATTCCAGAGGTGGAGATGGGTAGAACTGTTTAGCAGTTAGAGAGAAGACTATTTATATGTTTTATTGTAGTGCATGGGAAGGAGTGAGGGGAAAAGGGGCCATAGATGGGTAGACACTGCCACCTAGTGGACAGAACCTGAAGGAGAGGAACCACTAAAGCAGATGATAGGTGTAGGAAGGAAGACAGCTCTGGAATAGGAGCCAGGGATGAGGCAGGTATGAGGGGAGTTCACAGTAAGAAGGGTATGGCTGCAGGCGATTCCAGCTGGGATCCTTTACTAGCACCAGGCAAGTGATATAACAATTTCTCAAGTAAATTGCAGTAGGGATAGTAGCTTGTTACATGCTTTCTTTAATCCTTTTACTCTCTCTTGTGGGAGAAAGATAGAACTGTCCCTGTAGGGAATCAGGCAAACAGAGTGTGACTTGCTATCCTGGGAATGGTCATGGATAACCAGAAGAGCAGGGCCAGTAGACAAAGCGAGCTTAGGAGAAAAAAAGCTGAAGAGCTAGGGAAAATAGAGAGGAAGGCGTTTATAAAATAAGTAGTAGGTTAGGCAGTAGTTAAGGATCATACATAATTTACAGATTATGAAAAGTACAGATTAGGCAGCAGTGAACATATACAAAACTAAAGCACCAATGAATCATGAACAAGTCACTGCAAACTAGGTATCTAAATCCCTACAAAAGAGTTTAAAAATGGAAACTTCGAGATTAATACAGCTACTTATATTTGCCAGTGTTACAGTGTAATTTAATACTAGATTCAGTAATGGGATAAAATAGAAACAATGTAATTCTTGCACTAAATAAGCACATTCAACAAATTGCACTTAAACCCACAGGCAAGTAGTGAAATTCACAAAAAACACAGTCAGTGCCGTTAATACATAAGTCAGTAACAGGAGAAGATAAAAAACAAAGACAAATGTAATTCCAGCATTAGACAGGCGTTTTCAATGAATTACCTTTAACCTACAGTCATGTACTGAAACAGACACACATACACATACTCTGACTAGTTTCTAATTCAGAAGTGGGTATTTATAGGTATTAAAAGCACATTGTATAGAGTTATCCAAGGCAGGGAGCTATTTACCGTTTCCAATTAGGAGTGTGGGGGGGTACATTTCAGTCCAAATACGTAGTTACTATTTGCTATGTCCGCTTACCAAGAGCAGAATATGTTATGGTGGAGAATCTCCGGTAACCATGGACTGGAAAGTGATTGTATCAAAGTCAGTCAATACAAATGGCTAGAGTTAGGTGTATCCTTTTACCTGAAGCAGGCTATGCTATAGTAGAAAGTCAGCGATAGCTATTACTGGAAGATGATTTTGTGGTTAGGTGGGAAACAGTAGCACAACCAAGGCATAAGAATTAATTCTTGTGTTAGAATCTGTCAATTTGGGCTAGCACAGCACTTTCACAGTTTTGTAAGCTCTAATAGAGCGTACATACGCTCATCGCTTCACTAATGAAGCGGATAAGCGAGAGTGGAAAAGTTAAGGTTGAAATCCTTGACTAAATTGTAGTTTGGTTCAGGCGCTGAACACAGATGTAGCTGGTGAGCCACGGTTCAATGGTTGAGAGCAATACCTCTGTTTGTAAGTTCAGCTAAACCACGTGGAGGTGGTTAGCGGTTAGGAGAGACAGCCAGAAACAGATTTACTGGTGTAAGATACTAAAGGATATAGATGCTAGCAACTAAGACGAAGTTTACTAAAACAATGAAATGTAAACGGTTTGGCCATCTAAAATCAGGCTATACGTAGGTGTGCTGGGAACGCATACCATAACATTGTACATCTAAGTCTTCTGATTATAGGGCACGCTACACAATGGAACCCAAGTACATACGAACAGAGCAACCACAAACACTTTACAGCTGATCATATGCAAACATATGGAAGTAGTCTCTACACAGCGTAACAAAAGAACACAGTTGGATTAAGTCTTCTGATTATAGGGCACGCTACACAATGGAACCCAAGTACATATGAGCAGAGCTACCACAAACTTCACAGCTGATCATATGCAAACATATGGAAGTAGTATCTACACAGCATAACAAAAGAACACAGTTGGATTAGATAGGCATCTTGCCAAGACCAATGCAAATAGTTCAGCTAAACATTTTACAGTAAAAAAAACAGATGTACACTTACTAGGAGTATGAGATAGCAGGCCAGGAACACGCAGCAGCCAGGAGAGGAATCAGGGATTTAAAGATGGCGCCCTGGGGGATTAGGCCCTTATGATAGATTATAGGGTGGAGGGGCGGAGCTGGATAGGAGAATGCAGGTGAGAGTCTGAAGGAAGGGCAGGACAGAAGTTAGATAGTAAGACAGGAATGAGGAGGTAAAACAGGATGTGGAGGGTGAGGGGCGGAACTGGATAGAATACAGGTGAAAGCCTGTAGGAAGAGCAGAACAGAGGTTGGATAATAAGATCGCACTGATGAGGTACAACAGGACAGTCTACACAGGAGGGAGGGGCACTAAGGGGAGTGGAGCACTGAAATGAAGAGGAGTGACGTGAGGAGGGGGGATAAGATAGATATATGTAGTGATAGATGGAGTGTTACGGGTGGTACACCTAAGGAAGGTAGGCAGCAGGACAGTGTGAAAAAACAGTCTGGTGAAGGCAAGTAGAGAGGAAGGTAAGCAGGGTGGTTAATGGGATTCTTGGGGTGCAGTACAGAGGGAAA
This sequence comes from Protopterus annectens, assembly GCF_019279795.1. Lineage (NCBI taxonomy): Eukaryota > Metazoa > Chordata > Ceratodontiformes > Protopteridae > Protopterus > Protopterus annectens. The sequence goes on from NC_056727.1 coordinate 1,110,119,556, forward strand.
GGAGAAGGCAGACTTCCCCATCATTGTTGTGGTGTCCAGGTGGTACGCAAAGATGGCTAGTTAAACAGCTTCCAATTGCAATTTCTAAAGTTTGAAGATATTTCCAAGGCAGGCAATAGGTGGAACAAGTATTCCCTGCACTGAAGGCTTTGAAATCATGGGTTATGAGCCAGTCACTCAGTAAGGGGAATATCTCGATCCTTAGAAGTCAGAGAGAAGCCACTACTAAGGCCATACATTTGGTAAACACCCTGGAGGCTGTGTTTAACATGACAAAGAACAGGGCTCTAAACTGGTAGTGACTAGGTTCCTCTCTGAAGCAAAGGAACTTCCATACACCTTGGCTATCATTACACATAGATAAGCACTATAAACCAAGAAAACGTGGTATATTAGTGCTCAAAACCACTAAAACAATAAAGTCAGCACTAAAAGTTGCGAGTCCGAAATGCTCTTTTATTAACATAAAATTACATAAAAATTGAGCGCTTTCGTCAAATTAAACCTGGACTTCATCAGATCCGATTTCTGCTGACTTTATTGTTTACACATAGATAAGCACCCAAAGCTCCAAAAAACACATCCAGTCACCCTCCTGAAGGTTAGGAAAGATGGTGCAACGACCCACCACTGGACCAGTAATCAAGGACCCTCAATCCTCACCATTGGCACCAGTGGGGGACATACACTGGGAGGATAACAGGTACACACAGTATTTCCAGATGCAGCTCTCTGCATAAAGTGCAATTTCCCTTAAGAGCACACAGAGACCACAGTCTGTTCAGGGCTGGTTTCTCCCTCTTTCTCCAGATCCTCAATAAGACTCCCCACTGGCACAGCTACAGAGTTGAGATTTCAGATGAGTGACCAAGCCAATACCTCCCAGCACCCTCTCTGTCCAGCCAGTGCTTTGTGTCCCTGCCCAAGTAGATGACACAAAACCTCCTTGAGGTTTGTTTCAAACACACACACCACGAACACACACACACACACACACACACCCACCACGAACACACACACACACACACACACCCACCACACCCACACACACACACCCACCACGAACACACACACCCACCACGAACACACACACACACCACGAACACACACACACCCACCACGAACACACACACACACCCACCACGAACACACACACACACACACACACCCACCATGAACACACACACACACACACCCACCATGAACACACACACACACACACACACACACACACACACACACACACACACACGCACACACAGATGAACACACACACACACACACACACACACACCACACACAAACACACACACACACACACACACACAGACACACACACACTCACACCCACACACACACACACACACACACACACACACACACACACACACACACACACACGAACACACACACACACACACACACACCACACACACACACACACACACACACACACACACACACACACACACACACACACACACACACACACACACACACACACACACACACACACACACACACACACACACACACACACACACACACACACACACACACACACACACACACACACACACACACACACACACACACACCACGAACACACACACACACACACACACACACACACGAACACACACACACACACACCACACACACACACACACACACACACACACACACACACACACACACACACACACACACACACACACACACACACACAACACACACACACACACACACACACACACACACACACACACACACACACGAACACACACACACACACACCACGAACACACACACACACACACACACACACACACACACCACGAACACACACACACACACACACACACACACACACACACACCACGAACACACACACACACACCACGAACACACACACACACACACACACACACACCACACACACACACACACACACACACACACACCACGAACACAGAGGAAAGGCTGGCATAGGTTTACCAGCTATGCCCCTTTCGCCCAGGCTATAAGTCAAGTTAGCACTGCCAACAGCCAGCTCCTTATCGGTTACTTTAAGGCCTTTAACAAAGGGTGTCTTCTTGCTGTCCAATATTAATACAAATGGCAGTTTGCCCAAGAGCAAGGCTATTTAGGAGGGGCCTACACAGCGTCACCAAATAAATATGCAAGTACTCTCAAAACCTGAATATCTCTACACTGATCAGCCACAAAGAAAACTTTAAATATATTTAATAATAAAAACAAGAAAATACTCCCTATATAATCGTAGTGGCAGAGTTCAAAATCGGTATTTAAAATATTGCAGGACAGTCTCAAATAAATAAAAGTAAAGTATCTAAACTAAACTTTGCTATATTCTTGACTATATCTGAGAGAATTATACTATTCCCTATTAACTTATTTCATCAGAGCAAGGCAGATGTGTGGTGAATGGTTTCTATTGTTTTCAGGTCCAAGATGGAATACAGGATGTGCAAGTTCTCAAATTAATATCTCAAATATTACTGCTGGGATAGTTTGCAGAACATAATCATTTGTCATGTGACTATCACAGGTGAAACCCCCACTGCTGGAAGTTGGCGGTATATAGCATCTACATGTGAAAACACAGACCTCAGATCTTTGGCAGATACTGGAAGTCATAAAATGATTGCATTCCTTCATACTTTCAGAGGTAGTAATTAGTTCACTCCTACGACAATACAGAAATTGTTTCAGCACAGACTCTGTCTAGCTGCACTGAAAACTGAAAAAGATACCATCTTTTATTGCACAGCCATAAAGTAAATTAAATTTCAGCTAGTTTTATTCCAGTTTCCACGGTCAAAATATATACATTTAAACAGTTACAATAGTGCATGTACACTTCTGTTCTATTCCAGTAGAGCACACTGTGGTTACAGTTCAAACAGGGCTTTGCAAAATCCATTTCAACACACATTTCTGTACCAGCAATTTAATATGCACATGACACAGTTCTAATACATTTGTAACACAAGTGCCTTATATAAATCATGTTAACATTCACAAATGACATAATTTACTAAATTACATATGGTCGTGCTGGCTTTATCCCCTTGCATCACAGTTCTTCCCCCCTTCGAAGACTCAAGCTAGTTTTTCAAGTGACCCTTGAGAAACATTGCTGGATAAGGATGAGCTTATCTAGGAATATAATACTCCATACCCTGTGTTGACAGCCTATCTGCATTAGCACCCCACTGTGGTGCTGCACCATCATATTATATGCCTGCAACCCTAGGCTCCAACTTAGTAACTTGTCACTCTGATGGCTGGCTTGATGTAGCCATGTTAAGTGATTGTGGTCTAACTACAGTGAATTTCCTTCAATACAGATAAGGCTGAAGTTTCTACAGTGCCACCACTATGGCTAGACACTCCTTTTCTACAGCTGCATAGCATTCCTTTGCAGGCTGGAGCCTACAGCTGAGATATACCATTGCGTGCTCTTCTCCCTCTGAGAAAACCTGGCAGAGTACAGCCCCCACCCCATGGTTTGAAGCATCCACCTGCACAACAAATTCTTTGCTGTAAATCTGGACTGGCTAACACAGGGAGTCCTCCCAAAGCTTTTCTAAGCTTCTGGAATGCCTGCTCACATGCTGGGGTCCACACTACCTTATCTCACCCATTTTTCCTTGTCAGGTCTGTGAGGGGAGCACCTACGGTACTATAACTGCTGACAAACTTTCTGTAGTGCCCTGCTGTCCCCAAGAATGCCATTCACCTGCTTTTTGGTAACAAGGGGAGGTCATGCCTGAATTGTTTCCCTTTGGCAGGTTCTGGCCGGATCTTACTACTGGGGAGGCCCAGGGACTGCTGGACTCCTGGATTACCCTTAGTTCCAACATTTCCTGCATCTCCTCCCTCAGTGTCTGTTGGACTCTCTCAGGCACCCTATAAGGAGCCTGCTTAATTAGACCTTTGGGGGTCTGTATCCACATGATGCTGCACCAGGTGGATGCCCCCAGACTCCTGTAACATTGCCCCCAGACTCCTGTAACATTGCTTGGACTTCTCGAACCTGGGTAGGGTACAGCTGCTGGAAGACTGCTACCCCTTCCACTGAGTTATCAGTCTGAGCCTCACTGAGATGATCGGTCACCAGATTCCCCTCAGACTCCTCCTGCCATCCACTGCAAATACTCAGCACAAGGGCCTCTCTATCATGGTAAGATTTCATTATGTTAACATGATGAAATGTGTGCGCCTGTCTAGCAGTTCTACCATGTAATTATCACGGACATTCATTACCACTTTGAAGGGTCCCTCTCAAGCTGCCTGCGGCTTATGGTGTCTGACAGGAATGAGAGCCATAACCTGCTGCCCCACAGCATACTCTGTAGCTTGAGCATTCCTGTCATACCAGACATTTTCTGCTGTTGGGTTTCTGCCAGGTTCTCCTGGGCCAAGCCCATGAGTTCCCTGAGCCATGTCAGACTCCTTGTGGGATTCACATTCACCTTCCAACTCATCTTAAATCAGATCTAGAGATCCCCTCACCATATGCCCATACAGAAACTCAAAAGGTGAAAAACCTGTGGATTCCTGAGGCACCTATCTGCAAGCAAACAGATGGGGCAAATATTTGTCCCACTCCTTCTTAAACTGGTCTGCAAATGCCCATAGCATGGTCTTTATTGTAGAGTTTACCCTCTCCACCAGACCATTAGTTTGAGGGATGGTGGGGGGGCTGATCTTTAGGTGCTTCACCCCACAGTGCTTCCACAGAGTAGCCAGCAGGTCTAACATGAAATTGGCACCTCTGTCTGTCAGTATTTTTTGAGAAACCTACCCTGCTGAAAATCTAACAAAGCATTTGCCATCTTTTTGGCCTCAATGGAGAGCAGGGCCACTGCCTCCGGGTATCCTGGTACAATAATCTACTACCACTAGGATATACTTCTTCCCTGTAAAACTGGGGATACTCAGAGGCCCCACAATATCCATAGCTACCCTCTGAAATGGCTCCTTAATCACAGTCAAAGGTATCAAAGGAGCTTTGACCTTGTCTCCTGCCTTGCCTACCTTTTGACACTGCTCACACGTCCTGCAGTACCCGGTTACATCCCTGGAAATCTCAGACCAATAAAAGTTCTGCACAATACATCTCTTGGTTCGGTTTATGCCCATATGCACTGCAAACGGAATATCATGGGCTATGGCTAGAAGTACCAGAAGGTAGGCTCTGGGCACTACCACATGCTGTACACTCTCACCTTCTAGCCCTTTCTCATGGATCCATTCTCTATACAGTAACCCTTTGCCACAGTATACATATATTTCCCCTTTCCTTGAGAATCAGGCACCTCCCTCAAGCCTTGTAATGTATGGTCAGAGAGGAGCCAGACTCGGCTCTCTCTTTGTAACCCTTCCCAGCTCCCCTTCCACAGGAAGTCTGGTATCCTCCAACACCGGTGCCTCACTGTCAGCCTGGGTACTACTAGTCATCTCTACCCTTGCAGTCACTCTGTCCAAGGAACATCAGTACCCAAAAGTAGCTGTGGCTCACCTTCAGTCTCACTGCTACACGGTATCTCCCTCCCTGACGTAGCCACCTCCCTGGTCCTGGCTTCAAGTCTGCGGTCTGTCTGGGTCCCCCAGGCTACCAGATCCACATGCGCATCTCCATACCTGACTGCATGTAATTGCATGCACACAAGGTACTGCATTATCAAAACTATTCCCCATTAGGACATCTGCAGGGACATCCTTAAAACACACCTACTTGCTTGCTTTCTTTTCCACCCTCCCAATCAAGATGAAACCTAGCCAAAGGTATTTGGAATGGGGTTCCCCCTAAAGCTCTGACTGGCGTAGACTGCCCAAGCAAGCAGTGCTCCTCTAACCATTGCAGGCTTCACAATGGTTAGGTCAGAGACCATGTCTCTTAAAAGTGACCCACTTCTTCATCTATTAAGATAAGACATAACCTCTTGTGGTAGTTTGGTACCCTTGTTATCTCCTGACAACTTACTGCTGTGATTCTGTCATTCCCACTTACTGGCTCTACCACCTTTTGTTCCCCACCTTGTCTCAGTGGACATCTATATGCTGCATGGCCCCACCATTTGCATTTAAAACATTTAACCCTTGATCCTGGCCATGTACCTGCACTATTGACTTCCCCTGTTACTGGCGGCCTCTGTTGGGCAAGTTTAGGCTTCCCACCAGAGGCTCCCTTAGACCTAGCAGCAGCACTGTGTATGCCTTTCCTGTGCAGTGATACCCTGCTTGCTATGTATAGGTCCCCCCCCCCAATCATCTGCTGTATTTTGCATTCCCTATCTGCCAAACAGATTCTCATGTCCTCAGGTAAAGTGCTAAGGGCTTGTTCCCTGACCAAAAGGTCTGCCAGTCTTTCAAAAGTGGTGATCTGACACCCACTCACCCACCTGTGAAAATAAGTTCTTAGTTCCGCAATATATTCACACACACTTTCATCTGCCTTGTGTCTACGCTCATGAAACTTTTTTTCTATAAGCTTCAGGTGTTTAATAAATAAGTCGTTTAAGTTAACAGTATTATAATTTAAGCAATCAGTATCAGACAATTTAGAAACAGCAGTTACAGCTTTACCATAGAGTAAGGGGGTCAGGAACCGTACCCAGAGCCATTGGTCAACATTATACCATTTACATACCCTTTCAAACATATGAATAAAACTATCAAAATTAATCACTCTAAATTACGGAAGAAAATCTACTGACCTTTATTGCTTTTGGGGTTAGGTTATTCCCTTCCCCATTACCTGCAAGACCTTGGTGAAGAGACAGAATCTCCTTTTCATGTTGCCTCTGCCTCTCATTTTCTTCAGCTTCCAGACATCGCACTCTCTCTACTGCTTTTAAATTCCATTTGTTTCTCCTGCCGCAGTTTCTCATTTTCTTCAGCCTCTAAATGTTGCAGTCTCTCTGATGATTCTATTTCCAACAGTTTGGCTTCAAGTTCAAGTCTTTAATTCCAGGCAGATTTTTAAGTCCTCTGTGGAAGGGTTGAACTGTCCATTTTCTGAGAGTTGTACACCCCCAAGGCCAGTCTGGTTGTACTCCTGGTTGCTGATCTGTGATGAAGCTGTGACTAAGGCTGCAATTATTTCTGATTTAGTCAGGCTGGCATGCACCAATCCTTTGTCTTTGCATATCTCTGTCAACTAGCTCCTTGTCAGTTTGACAGAATCCTCTGCTGACATCCTTACCTGTTCTCCCTGACTAACTAAGCTACGCAAAAAAATAGAAGTATTGTGATATGAAAGTCTGAATGTCTACCATGTGGCTGCTTGAGTACAAATACACCTTTAGTGACCACTGTTTGCAGGCTACAGGAGTTCAGTGTCCACACCACTGAATCCTAATATGGGATGTGGTGATCCCATCACGGTGAGCCAATAAGGTGACTACCCACCACTGGACCAGCAATCAAAAAGCCTCAATCCTCACCACTGGCAACAGTGGGGACATACACTGGGAGGATAACCGGTACAGACACAGTATTTCCAGATGCAGCTCTCTGTATCAAGTGCAATTTCCCTTAAGAGCACACAGAGACCACAGTCTGTCTGGGGCTGGTTTCTCCCTCTTTCTCCATGTCCCCAGTAAGACTACACACTGGCACAGGTATAGAGTTGAGATCTCAGCTAAGTGGCCAAGCCAAGACCTCCAGCACCCTCTCTGTCCAGCTAGTATTTTGTGTCCCTCCACTCCTTGAGGTTTGTTACAGACAAACACACACACCTGGGAAAGGCTGGCACAGGTTTACTAGCTATGCCCCCTTTGGCCCAGGCTATACGGTAGCCATCACTGCCACTAGCCAACTCCTTATCAGTTGCTTTAAGGCCCTTAACAAAGGGTGTCCAACCTTACCCTGCAATATTAATACAAACGATAGTTTGACCAACAGCAAGGCCATTAGGAGTGGTCCACCTGGTGTCACAAAATAAATATGCAAGTACTCTCAAAACTTAAATATCTCTAGACAGATCAGCCACAATAAAAGGTTTAAACATATTTAATAATAAAGAAAAAGAAAATACTCCGTATATAAATCAAGTGACATCACAGTTCAAAATCACAGGAAATATTTAAAAAATTGCAAGGGTCTCAAATAAAGAAAAGTATCTAAACTTAGCTTTGTTATATTCCTGACTATATCTAAGAGAATTATACTGTTCCCTAATAACCTACTTCATCAGAGCAAGGCAGACGTGTGGTGAATGGTTCTTGTTGTCATGTCCAAGACAGAATACAGAATGCACTCTCTCTGAGTTCTCAAATTAATACCTCAAATATTACTGCTGAGATAGCTTGCAGAATGACATCATTTCTTGCCATCTGACTATCCCAGGTGAAACCCCCCACTGCTAGAAGCTGGCAGTATTTAGAATCTACCTGTGAAAATACATAGACCTCAGATCTTTGGCAGATGTTGGAAGTCATAATGAAACTGCATTCTTTCATACTTTCAGAGGTATGAATTAGTTCACTCCAAAGACAATACAGAAAACTCTCAGCAGACATGGTCTAGCTGCGGTAGGGCACACTGTGGTTACAGTTCAAACAGCGCTTTGCAAAATCCTTTTTAACACACTTATGTACCAGCAGTTTGATATACACATGACATACAGTTCTAATACATTTGTAACACAAGCATCTTGTATAAATCGTGTTGATATTCACAAATGACAATGTACAAAATTTCATATATCTGTGATGGCAGTATCCCCTTATGTCACAGATGGATTATACAGTGACCATCCAAAATGTACTTAAAATTTGTTTAAGTTGACTGTTATAATACTGGCCTGAGGTCCTTTATCTTCTTGGGAACCAAGAACAATCTGAAGTGAAACCCAGATACCTTCTGGTGTGGTGGGACTTCTTGGATTGTTCGTTTGCAATATGGTGTGGTGGGACTTCTTGGATTGTTCATTTGCAATAAAGTGTTATACCTCTGGGATTGCCACCTGCTTTATAACAGAGTGGAACATCTGTGATGGGCAGTGATGGTATTGTAGTAAAAGGAGAAAAAGGTACAGAGTGGCCTCTGAATACTTCCTTGATGGAAGTGTCTTGCAGCTTAGGCCAGCCATGCTTTTGGGTGCAATGAAACTTGACCCTTGACTGCCTTGGAGATTCTGCTGCATGTTGCAAGGGGAGGGGGGGGCACGAAATCCCAGACTCTGCACACCTCCCCACTGATTAGGAGGCAGCTGTTGGGGAATTTGGCACTTCCTTAGAAAGCTCCATTTCAGCGCTGCTCAAACTATGGCTGTGGGGATTTCCAGAGCCATACGTTCTTCACACTCTTGAGTCCCAGCAAAAGAGCTTTGAGGGGCTGAGAATTTAACCCAAATGCCGTGAGCACTTAGCCAAAACTGCTCTTTGATTCTTGGTCCAAATAAAAAGAGGACCCATCACAGGGGGGGTGTTGGGAAAGGCCAAATTAAATTGATCCACAAACATGGCTAGCCTGAGACAAGCTTGCCATCTCAAGATCCCAAACCCTACCACCTGCACTGCACCATCTGCCACACTGTGTAGCAGGCACATACAAAGCATGATTATGGTACTTGTTGACATCAATTGTTTGCATGGAAAGTACCAGAGGCATACTCCCCCCCCCCAAAGTGATCCAGCAGTCAACACTCCTTATCTGGTGATTGGATACCCTGACCATCCCCTGGGGGTCTCTCTTGACTGCAGTCAACACAGCAATGGAGTCCATAATTGGTCTTGTACTCCAGTGGTATCTGTCCTGGAGAATCCAGAAAATACCCTGCAAGCCAGACAAAGTTGTTCCTCTTACGGTGGGGGTCCTTCCATACCAAGCTGGCTGAGTCCACCATCTTGTCAAGGAGTAGTACCACCCAAGTTGCTGATGGGACAGACTGGAAGATCGCCTGAAAGATCCACTCCAAAGGAGAAGTAGGGTCAGTGGCCAGGATGCCCTGTCTCGTTTCGGGACACGCTAAATTTACAGTACTTTTAGAAAGTATTGGGGAGAAGCTTTACCCTTGTCAAGATCCATGTCTGGGGTGAGGAGCCCTGAGGGAAAGCCCAGGTGATTCCTCTTGCACATACTCTTTCTGGATACATGTGGGAAGAGGGGAACTACTCCAAGTGGTCTGTACAGGACTATTCCATGAATCTTCTTAGTCTCAAGGCGTGGTCCAATCTCAGACCATGTTGGGAAGAGAAGTGATGGCATAAGGCACCAAGTTTAGTAGTGTCCATAGACAGGGCTGTTATGGTGTGTGCCTTGTCCATGGCTAAAAGAAACAAAGTTCTTCCGGTTACCAACTTCTCCATCTTGACTGCTTGTGGGGAGATTGTTGATGCCCTGGACCATTTAGATATAGATGATGGCAGCAACACCAGGATGCTGACCATCCTCAACACAGACAAGAAATTCTTCAGCACACAGCTTAACACAAAGTGCCAACACCAAGAACAGCGTGAAGGGGTTTAGGTCAATCTTGATGCTGAAGACAACACCAACAATGACAATCTGCGTCAAGGTAATAGGCACAGAAATCACCAATGTGTCAGAGGGGGTCAATACCGCAATAAAACTTATGGCAGGTGCCAAACAAAAGGCACAGATTCCAAGTTAGTCCCAAGTACTCTTGGTACCAAAACCGGACATAGGGTATTAAACATAGCAGTGTAAGACAAGGGCCAATTTCTAGCATCACTACAGACAGAGGGGGTTGAAATGACAAACTCCAGTTGGGAATTTAAAAAGGTAGTCATCTTTTCCCAATCAAGTAGAGCTACAAGGCTATGCACAGACCTAGAAGAATGAACAGAAGGTTCAAAGTTGGCTGGAAGTGTAAGAATTTGGATTACTAGTGCTCTGTGAAGCAGCATCAAGTCTTCTCAGAGCACAGTCCAAAAACCCTGAATGGTCAGGTCTGGACAGAACTGAAGAAGGTACAGTTAGAGACACCCAAGGGGTTTGAGAGAGCCCAGGTACAGCCAGTTATGGGGACTCCAATTTGGAGGCCCTGGCCGGGGGCAACCAGGGGTGTCCTTTTTGACTTCATACCAGTGCTGCTCTTTCTTCACTGGGTGGAAGTCACCCTTGGGGGATCTCTTTTTAAAAGGAACTTCAGAACCAGCTTGTTCCTGCAAGCCAAGAAGGTCCACTGACTAAATGTTTTGGAAATTGGACATTCGTCCCCGACGAAAATGCAAAAGTCACGAGTGGCCTAAGAAGAAATCTTTTGGTTGAAATTTTTTGTTTTTACATTCTTTTTAAAACCAGAGGCCCGTTCTTGATCCACTCTTTGCCAGCTAATACAACAGAATATGCAAGCAAATAAGAGGACAATAAATGGCATGCTGTACTAAATGAAACTCCTATCATTATGGTTTGCCATTAACACTGAATTTAAAATTGTGGGGGGGGGGCACAGATATTGGTGTTAAGGTCTACTAGCTAAAAACTGAAATACAACAAAAAAAATCTATAATTTGAGTAAAAGTTTTAAATACTTGAGAAGTAACTATATTCATTGGATGGAGGGGAAAAGGGCAAAGCTGTTAAGTAGATAAAGGAGGGAAAGGAAACACCAATACAGCATAATGAAAAAAACCTGAGCAAAAAGAGGGTAGGCAAGAAATGAAGAAAAATGCAAAAGGATTTTTTAAAGAGATTGCAGAAATACTGAAAATAAGTAATATGAAGAATATCAATGACTTATTTGGCACAAAACTGGTATTTAAAAAACTTGCTAGAGCTCCAGAATTATCATTTGAAACAGCAGCAACAAGATCTGCAAAAGGAAGATAGTATGTCATGGGAAGAGGTTGCGTTTGTAGAACACTATAAAAAAGTTAGAAACAGGAAGGTGCCTGTAGTGGTCAGTTCATACACTGCTGTACATGGACCAGATCAACTAAGACCATAGAATAGGCAGGTAAGGAAGGAAAAGGGTATCATACCCCCACACCAACACAGTGCAAGTTAAGAATTTACAGTTGTACCTGGATATGCCACTAATACATGTAACCCCGTATGAATTACAGGAGGAGGAGGAGGAGGAGGTGGTATTTCTGTTCACATTGTGGGTGCTGAGAACAGCACTCTTGGCTAACAAAGACTGATGATAAAAAAAAAAAAAAAAAAAATCACTGAACCCACAGACATTGCCAACATACTGGCAGACAGGTTCAGTGCAAATTTCTCCCCTCCCTCCCCCCGCAAAAGGAGAAATATCTATCCCACCAGAGTCTAGCCTCCCAAACATCTCAGATGCCCAGGTGAGAGCTGCTCTCTCTAAAGCAAAAAACACAGCATCAATGGGACCGGACGGTGTCCCCGGCTGTGTGCTACACAAACTCAATGAGGAACTAAACCCACACATAAGGCTGCTGTTTAATCTTAGCCTTACTACAGGATCAAAGAATGGCGACGGCAACTGTGGTCCCACTCCACAAAGGCGGTGCTTCTACGGACCCTGGAAATTACCGCCCCAAGCTTGACGAGCCTTGTCTGCAAAGCTATGGAGAGGATCATAATGGAACTCATAAATAAAGACATTGGGGACCTACAGACACTGGATCCTACCCAATTTGGCTTTGTCAAGGGCAGATCCTGCCTCTTGAACTTGGCCGACTTTTTGAAACAGTCACTAAGGCCATTGATGAGGGTAAGGCAGTTCACACAGCCTACCTTGACCTAGCAAAAGCATTCGACACAATACCCGGCATCATAGAAAAGCTCACCAGCTTAGATGTAAACCCATATGTCACAAGATGGGTTGCAAACTGGCTCAAGGACAGAACACACAGGGTTAGAGTTGCTGGTGCCATGTCAGACTCTAAGCGTGTCCCACAGGGCTCAGTCCTGGGCCCCCTCTTGTTCGGCATTTATTTTTCTGAAGTGCAGGCAAACATAGGGGGATTGTGGCTGAAAAAATTTGCAGATGACTGCAAACTGGGCACCATAATTGACACTCCATCAGACACAGTCATCCTCCAGAAAGGTCTCAGAAATGGATAACTGGTGCCAGAGCCATGGCCTTAAGCTAAATGCCAAAAAATGTATAGTCATACCCTTTGGGAAAAACAAGGTAACCCCTAATTACCACATAGGTGGTAATCCATTAAACACGGAAGAGGGACCTGGGGACCCAAGTTGACAGTAACCTCTCTTTTGACACTCACATTGCCAAAGTGGTTAGGAAGACCTTCTACATTGCCCACCTGATCATGAAGGGATTCACATCCAGATCAGGAGAGGTCATTGTACCCCTGTACTCTTCACTTATCAGACCAATGATTGAGTACAACGCCCATTCGAATGTACCTTACCAGACACCTGCAGCAGTTGGAAAGACCCCAAAAGTTCCTCACCAAAAGGATAAAGGGGCTCAAACATATGTCATACGATGCCCGACTGAAGAAACTCCAGCTCTATTCAGTCGCATACCGCCTGCTCAGAGGTGATCTGTGCCTGACATACAAGGCCATGTCCAACCCGGAATTAATGGACATGCTCCACCTCAAAAAATCCAAATCCACCAGAGCCACGAGAGCAAGAGACTTAAACCTCAACACGGATATAAATAGGACGTGCTGGAGGGACAGATTCATCACCCAGAGACTCCCTACACTATGGAACAGAATCCCAGTCCATGTGAAGCAGAGCCCCTCACTGACTCTGTTCAAGAGAAATCTTGACGAGTGGATGGGAGATCGTAGGTTTACCCCAGGAATCATCTCTGTATCACTGCTGGACAGAGGCACAGCAAACTAATGGGTATAGTATTCTCATCCTAAGGGGTGGTGAAAGCCACACACACTCTGGCTAGGCTTATAAATGCCCTAGGGCAGATAGCCTAGTATGAACCTATGAACCTATGAAACAATATTAATTTCATGAACTCCAATTATACCCTTACTCAGGAATGGGGTTCATTCCAGCCATGGTATTAGAATCCTAAGAGACTAGTAGTCGAGGTAAGATATACTATTACAGTAAGTTAGCTACACAATTGTAATATATTCTTCATTTAAAATTGCTGTTGCAGCAGTCCTTGCTGCTGGCAGATTCCCATAACTTGATGAAATATGGGTGGTGGCAAAATTGGAGGACAGGGCTCAAAATGCCTTATAAAATAGCCCTAGCAATGCCTGCCCTTACAGTGGAGTAAATATCCAGCCTGTAATGTTTGGAAAAGATGGAAACTGATGTCCATGGGACAACCTCAAAACACAGGTTGTATCCACTCCTT